>NW_022900931.1:49073343-49178116 GCF_012274545.1 Fukomys damarensis
AAAAAAAAAAAAAAAAAAAAAAAAAAAAAAGCTTACAAGAAGACCAGAGTCTGTGTGCAAGGATGTGAGATCCAATGTGATCATGCAGTGATAAATACTTTACTTGTCTAGCCACTGCTAAAAGCAAAGAAAACAGGAACTGAATGTCAATTGAATCTATTTTATATGCCAAGAAGTAGCCATTTCTGTGTCTCCTGTTTCTTTCCAGTAGCTTCTCAAGGCTAGTATGCATCAGTTGAGACTTCAAATGTTTCTAGCTGGTTTCTCTTTTTAGGTAGGGAGTGGTCAAAACAGCATCCTGGACTGACTGCTTGACCTGTTTATATTTCCAAAGACCCCTGAGTCTGGATCAGCTCAGGAGTAGCTTTGAGCTTTGACCACCTTTGAACAATTCAGTTTGTGATTAGTTGCATGACTTCCCAAGGAACGCTATGTCTCTGAAAACTGTTTTGGATTTTAGCTTTTGTTTTAACCTCTTGCATGAATTAATACTCTTATAAATTTAGGAATCATCTATTAGATATTATATGTGCCTGTGATGCTAAGACTAATAGCAATCAGTAAAGGTAGATTTTACTCTAGTAGCACCTACTATACACTAATTTAAGGTTTCACTAAATTCTCTTGACAGTCTTAGAAGTAGGTGTTATTTACAGTTTTGCAAATGAGGTAAAAAAAGGAGTTAGTGAAATTGTACTCCTTAATTTTACATATTAAAAACTTGAGGTTAGTGGATATGATCCAATTTGTATGTGAGTGATTAGTGGAAAAACTTACAGTTAAACTGTCACTTCCTGAGTCCCAGTTAGTACCAGCTCCCCCCCCAAAGGGCCTTCTATTAATGTAGGAAATAAGCATAGGGTTCACGCAAAAGTCTTCTGATCAGGTCTGGAGAAGGGATTCCTATGAACACTATTTCCGGAGCAGTTTCTTTGACATCTTAGTTTGTGTTCCCATGTTCCCAATTAGCATTGATTGAAGAGGAGAAAACTAGGGCTCCCTAAAGCTCTCAGCTCCATAACTTATGTAGGGGTTGGTATCTGAAGAGATAAAACTGATAATTATTGAAGTTGAGACTGTGTCATTAAGCAGGCACTAGCTCCCCCTTGGGAACAGCTCCCTTGCCTTTCCTGGTTTCCCCAGCTCAATTAAGCAACTTGTTTGGCTTCTTATTAGTAAACTTGTTAGCACTTTGCTCTGTTCCCCTGAGTTGCTCAGCAGAAAAGTTTTGAGGGATGATTTCCTTAGCTGGCTCTCAGGTTTCCCTGTGAGGCATTCTATAGCCAGGTCCTCCAGACTATGTGTGACAATTACAGCTCAACAGTGGGTCCAAGGTTCCTCTTCTTGGCCAAAGAGAAGTAAAACAAAAGTCTCATCTGGGGAATAATAGAAAAGTTAAAGGCAATTGCTTGAGGTCTGAGAAGAGGAACTACTTAAGACTTGTTTTGCACACACTACTCTAAGATGTCCAGGTTCATTGCCTGCTATGGAGCTTTTAAGCATTGGTAACTATGCTTCTGGTCTCTCCTTATGTCCAGAATTTCGTCAGACTTTATCCATTGCTGCAGCTCTTTAGTGTTCACTATGAACCATTATATTTTAGTTATGCCTCTCCACTGAAGCAACACAGGACAGTACATGATATTGTTCCTCAGTTTTCAAACAGAGGCCTTAGATTCGAGTAACTTATCTAGAACAGAGATTGACTACACAGGGAGTAGCCCTTTTAGCCCTTCTCAGCAAAGATCGGGTGAAGTGATATTCAAAGCTGTCCAGTCTTCAGTCTGTTCAAACTGCCCATCAGGAATTTAATTCAGTGTCCATATATTTTTCACCAACAATGTTATAATAGTAGCAGTGATATTATTTATTGAATACCTGAAACAGTGGCTATATAAATGAAGAAATTGAAACTCAGAAAAGCCATGTGAGTGAATCACAGACCAAATGATGGATCTTGTTTGCATGTCTAGGTGATATAGGAATGGGAGGACACTGTGTACAAAGGAAAGATAGGTGAGCTAAATAGCTAGTAATAGTCCAGTATGGATGGTTAAAACAGTGTAGAAAGCGAAATAGAGTGGAGATTTAATCAGGACCCCATTGCCATTCTGGTTTTACCTTCGTTCACATCTGGTATCTGGATGTAGCAAAGTACCCCTCTTTAGTCTCCTGCTCTACCTAGTTTCTGAGTCTAACACAGCAGAAACAGATAGCTTGACAGTGTAACCCTGTTCTTAGAACATGCCCTAATTTCTCTATTCTTTGACCCTGAACTTTAGAATGCCCAGCCTTTCTTCCTGGACCAAAACCCATATGCCTGAGGCCCTGGTCATCCTAACTCTTTCCATGGGGTGCTCGGTCATATTTCATTTTCGGAATGTGTGAATATCCATGGCTATCACAGTTAGACAGATCTCTTGGAGCCATGAATATTTTGTCTTCCTTCGCTTTGGTTCAGGTGTTGCTGCATAGCTCTAGCAAGGAGCAGACTCAGATGTCTTGGAGGAAGATAAAAGAGGATATCCTCCAAATCAGCTGACTGACAAACAACGTTAGAAGAGTGATCTAAGAAGCAGATCAGAAAATAGACAAAGATGGAAAGTGCAATTGAAAATTTGAAGCCCTAGTCATTCCTGCGTCCTTCATTCTTTCCTGGCTCCCCCACCAGTTACTCTACTGAGATGATTTTAATTGAATGCTCTCAGTGTTCTGATGAGTGAACTGAGGATGAGGAGAGAACATGACCAACTAGAGGGTGCCTAGTTCATTTGTGGCTAAGACACACTAGAATGTGGCAGAGACAAATAACTATTCATCTTAAACACTCTGTAAAATTAACTGTCTTTTAAAATTTTTTTATATACTTTGCTCTATCATCAAGTCTTGATTTTTATATTTCTGGATTATGCCAGTAGCTGTAAACTACTGTGATACACTTATAGTCTTTATATATTTATAATATTTATACTTTCTTTAACCTTTATAATCTTTATGCCCTCTTTATTCTTTTATAATCTTCATGCTTTATTAATACCTTTATAATTTTTTTTCGTTTTTTTTGAGACAGGGTCTTACTATGTAGTTCAGACTGCTCTGGAACTCGCTGTGTAGCCCAGGTGGTCTCAAACTTGCAGCAATCCTTCTGCCTCAGCCTTCTGGCTGCTGGGATTACAGGAGTGTGCCACCATGCCTGCCATACCTTTATAATCTCTCTAAGAGAGGACCATCTCAGTTTATAAATAATAAATACAAAACTATTCCCATACTTGCTGTAAAGAGACATGGATTCAGCCCCATCTGCATTCCAGCAGCTGGCTGGATGACCTCGGTCAGGCTTTGTTAGCCACATTTTATCTGCAGAACGAGTTACTGACAGTATATGACTGCTCTCATTCTTTCAGGGAAATTTGATTGCAATAGCTCTAAAAGGAATCAGGGCTTGAACTGAGCCCAGATAAGTGAGATCTGATTATCCTAAACGTAGGGAATATGTTGGTTCTAAATTTAAATTTTGCCATTCATACTGGGCAAAACCTTAGCCATTCGTTGGTTGTTTTCTTATATTTCAAGATTTATAGTGGACTTCACAGCCCTATACAGATTAAAAGAACAAAACATGCAAAGTGCCTGACACTGTTTCTGAAATCTCAAGTGGCTCCTAAAGTAATAAGCTTTTCATTTTAGTCACAAGACAACATAATGTTTAGAAAACGGACTATGGGTCTTATCATCTTAGTGCAATCTTTATCTCTACCACTTTCTTGCTGTAAATTCTTGCATTGTTCCCTTAACCATGCACCTTCTAGGTTTCCTCTCTTGTGAAACAAAGGCAATAGAAGCTTTTTCAGACAATTCTTGTAAGGGCAAATTATTTATGCATTTAAAACAACAAATGCTCCATATGAAATTGATGTAATGTGAAATTTTTCCACATAAATATCCACAACAAGAATTTATACCTAGTTTTATACATGTCTCACATTTTTGTCATGTGTGGGTGAATAAAACGGGTAATAATCCAAATCAAGCATCTCCTTTGTACCCAGGTGTTTAAACCTGAACTGCATAGAGAGTCCCTGTCTAACCCCCGCAAAACAAACAAACAAGCAAACAAGTAAGTCACCTTGGAATCCCGAGCATTTCTCCCTGCCTTGGTGAAATTGATACTATTCATGAATGTATAGCTATGGGGTCTTTATTCTCTTCCTACCCTTTCTGTCTTCCTACATTGCATTAATTTCAATCTGTCTTTATTGGGGAGTGATTACAGGAACAACATACTACTTGAACACAACATTCCCTGGTGGCAATTCAAAAGAATCATTGGCAAGTGCTGTGAGGGCTGTGTTGTGTGGTGACAGAAACCACCATCTAATAATTCAAAGCAAATATACTTGTCATCCGTTTCTCGTCCAGCATCCAGCGTTCAGACTTCAGGGTGAAAGGAATTTGGCAGAGATTAAGAACTCTTCTTGTAGCCCCTCCAGGATTCGTTCCCATTTGTTAGGTCACTGAATTAATTTCAGCTCATCTTTTTTTATATATATATTACAGTCTTTTATTCAGAGCTTCCCAGTTAATATAGGTCTCGGGTGTATTGAGCCATTGATCTCCCTGCCCCTTGCCCTGTGACTGAGCAAAGAGCCTGAGGGAACCATGGCTCTTAGGCAGGGTACATTCATCTGCAAGTGGTCCTCCTGTTAGTCTTGGTGTGTCATACAAATACCATCACTTTATTTTATTTGCTAGGATGAAAAGAATGAGAAGCACTGCATCAAGGTGACAGATTGGGGTGTGCTCTCTGCCAGATTTTAGCACTTCAAAATTCATTTGTTGAAATCCAATCTTAGATGTGATGGTATTTGGTGGGCTTTGAGAGATGATTAGGTCATGAGGACACAGCCCTTATGAATGGCTTTAGTACTCTGAAAAGGAGACTCCAGAGTTTATAGTGAAAAGATCGCCTTCTGTGATCCAGGAAGCAAAACCTCAGCAGGCATTGAATCTATTAGTACCTTGATCTTGGGCTTAACAAATTCCAAAAGCATGGGGAATATAAATTTTTGTTGTATTTAGTGCTTGGGAGGTTGTTACTGCAGCCTGCACAGACTAAGATTGGGTAGATGCCTCAGGGCTAACTCTTTGACCCTTTCCTTCTATGTTGACCTCAGTTTCATCACTTTTAAAGGGTAGAAGTTACACACACACACACACACACACACATGTTATAGAATTATAATTAAATATAATACACATTTAGATAATATACTGTACAAGCATCAAAGATAACATTCTTCTATCCAGGATTTTCATGTAGCTTATTATTCAACTGAAATCCAAATATTTTCAAGGATGAAATGGGAAATATTAATAGTTCTCCTGAGACAACAGGCATTGACTAGAGCTCTCTTCAGCAAACCAAGATACATTATCATACTATGTCGTGGTATTAACATATATGTTTAAAAGTAACATATTTGTTTCAATCGATAATATGCCTACATTATTTTTTTCTCATTGAGTTTATTGGTACATTTTAGGTATACAGTACAGTTACATTCATCATTGGGATCTTGTACCTTTACATGACAGGCCTTGGTTCTCATTTTTTCCCTTTGTCCCTGCCCTCCTTTTACCCCCTCCTTCCTTCCCTATTTACAAATACTTTATTTCCTTTTTTTCGTTTTCTCATATTTTTTCTTTTCCCTTATTTCCTTTTCCCTACCCTTCCCACTTCCCCTACACCTTTAGCCCTTTTCTTTCTATCTCACATTGTCAATTATACCATTAGAATCTTATGTACAATTATAGTTTTTCACACCAGAGAAACTTTGGTATTTACACGTGTGGCTTATTTATTTCACTTAGGAGTATATCTTCAATGTGCATCCATTTTCCTATGAGTGACTCTAATTTCTCATTCTTTATGGCTGAGTAGTATTCTGTTTTATAGAAAAACCACATCTTCTTTATAATTTTATAGCTAAAACTTGGAAACAGCCCATTTGCCCATCAGTTGGAGACTGGATAAAGATGTGGTTTTTCTATAATACGCCTACATTATTAAAAAATTAAAATAATCCATGTCAAATAGTGTTTCTTAAATTCCCTTGTGTACTTTCCCATCCCTTGCAATCCCAGGCCTCGTAGTGTTCCCTATAGCTCTTCAGTGTAAAGATGTGCCCTCTACAAATACTTTCTTATCATCCCAGGAGGTGTCTCCTCAGTTTGGTAAGCAGATTTCTAGTATTCCATTGTTTGTTTAGCCAGTTCCCTATTGAAGAGTTCTTGGGTGTCTTCTAGGTTTTTGCTATTATAAATAAAACTACAATGAAGAACCCTGGTATGTATTTCATATACTTGTACATACATATCAACAAGATAAATCCCTAAAAATTGAGTTATCATTGGATGATAGCTACAAATGAAGTGTAATTTGCATGAGTGTTGCTAATTTTTCACCCAAAGTATGTGATTCTGTATTCCTATAGCAATTCATGAAAAATGCCTGTTTCCATGCAGACTCCCCATCCACGTATATTTTTAAGTGTCTCTATTTTTGTCAATCTGAAAAGTACGAAAAGTATTACAATTTCATGTGCCTTATTATGAGTTACGTTGAATATCTTTTCTTTATTAGTGCATGTTTGTAGTACACAATGTTTATATTCCTTGTGGAGAATTGGTACACGTACACAATACATCTTCCTTCCTTCCTTAATTTCCTTTCCCTGCCCTCTTTTCACCTCTATCTCTCTCTTGATCCCTTTCCTTTTGGGGGCTGCATGATCGCAATACATAATGTTTACATTCCTTGTACGAGTTGGTATGTTTACATAACACACCTTAATTCCTTTCTTTGATGCCCTTTCTTTCTCCCTGCCCCTTTTGTCCATCTCTTGCTTAGCTTCCAATATCTTCTTGCATATTTACATGTCTTTGTTGTTTAATAAATGCCTATTTTGAGATCTACCATCTCTTTCATTAAAAATTAAGCATCTTGAGGGAAAAAAGCTGTTTTCTGCACTTTATACTTTCCCTAGTATACTGTCTAGGAGAAAGAAAGTGTTCCATAGATATAATTAATGAATTAAAGAATCACTGTGATGTTTCTCCTCTTCAAACTATTTTAGCTGCATTTATATCACGTTTTCTAAACTTTAACTCATGTATTTTCTTAGGAAATGATATTGCAAGTAATTATGTCCATAATACAGGATATTTAGATAAAACGTTTCAGTGTCACATAGAAAATACTTTAAAGCAATCATGCTTCTCTTTCCAATCCCTTCCCATAAAAGTCTTTGTTTAAATATTTGCAATGATATGAAATGTTGACACCTATGAAGTCCTGTTTTCTTTACTTATAAATATAATATTCTTTATTTCCCCCATTGCCAAACCATAGTTTCTAGATGGAGACACCAGACCACGTTTGCCGAGTGGTGCAAAATCATTTGAGAAATAGAGCTGCTTTGCTTCATTTCCCTTTGCCCCTCCCCAAGAGGGATCCATACAGAGAGCTACTCGAGCTGCACTCAATAGCTCCAGGGAATACACAAGGAGCCTCGGGGATTCTGAGGTATAAAGAAGCAGAGATAGAAGAGTTACCAAGGAAGATGCTCCAAGTTCTAATAACATTCAGGTAATGGGCAAGGGTGAGGCAGAAGAACTGAAAATAGCTGAAGAATTGTTCTCTTAGGAGGTGGAAGGGAATTCAGAGGACATTGGTTTCAATGCCCCTCCAAAACCCATAATGTTTTTTAATCATTTTAGGGAACTATAACTTATCTGTGTCATAATTGTTGTGAAAAATAACTGCTTAAATCTTTTTTTTTTAATTTTATGGAAGAGGAAGCTGTGACTAAGTGAGACATTGCTCGGGCCAATGCGGATTGCTTGTTAGTTTCAGAACAAGATCGCACAGCCAGTCCCTGTGGGTGGAAAAAGGATGGCCCGGGGGCTCTAACCTCTAGGAATCTTTGTCGTAAGTCTTTTTGGGAATCATTTAGAAAGTATGGTGTGACACTTGGGTGAATAACCAGCAGGCACCCTGAATCCAAGAATTTAGAGCTCACTCTCAGAGTCTTTGCATCACTTCCATTTCTTGTATCTCCATTTTCGAGTTCTTACCAGAATAATCTACATTTTCCACTGTCGACAGACTTCCCTGAAAGAGGCCTCAGTGGTCGCTTTTAGATGACATTGTTGTTTCCTTTACCGTAGCCAGATATTGCTGGGAACTATTTGAGAGAGAGAGAGAGAGATGTAGATATTTTCCCTTTTTCTTTTTATAGGACAATGACATAGGAAAGAAACATAGTGGCTTGAATTTCTAAAATTCAATATTATAAAAAGGATAAACTGAGAGAAGGAGCTTCCCTTTCTAAATCTAAAACAGTCACCCACATATGGTCTGATGTAGGACAATCATTTTTGCTTTGGAGCTGTCATTCCTCCATTGTAAAAGGATGAATTTATTAGATAGTGCTGAGGTTCTCTCAGGTGCTCACATTTGGGCTCCATGGTAATGGGAATATCTTCTGAACATAAGAAGAATCCTGAAGTCATTCAACTTCTGCCTTTACCCTTTGTTGCTAGGAATCATGGATCATGTCAACCACACCTGGGATCAGACTTTTGTCCTTGCTGGTTTCAATATCTCTGAGATGCTACGACCTCTTGCCTTCCTTGGGACCTTATGTGTTTATCTCCTCACTCTTTCAGGCAACGTGCTTATTATTGTCTTGGTTAAGGCTGATTCTGGGCTCTCCACACCCATGTACTTCTTCATCAGTGTGCTGTCCTTCCTGGAGCTCTGGTACGTCAGCAGCACGGTGCCCACCCTGCTGCACACCTTGCTCCATGGGAGTTCACCGATCTCATCAGTCACGTGCTTCACACAGCTGTATTTCTTCCATTCCTTGGGCATAACAGAGTGCTTCCTTTTGTGTGTCATGGCACTGGACCGCTACCTCGCCATCTGTCTTCCACTCCGCTACCATGCACTGATGAGCACACAGGTACAGAGATGGTTAGCTGGGGCCTCCTGGATGGCTGGCTTCTCAGCTGCACTTGTGCCAGCCAGCCTCACTGCCACTCTGCCCTACTGCTTGAAGGAAGTAGCTCATTATTTCTGTGACCTGGCACCCCTGATGCATTTGGCCTGTGTGGACACAGGCTGGCATGCTCAAGTCCATGGGGCAGTGATTGGTGTGGCCACCGGGTGCAACTTTGTGCTCATTTGTGGACTCTATGGTGGCATCCTGAGAGCTGTCCTGAAGCTGCCCTCAGCTGCCAGTCGTGCCAAGGCCTTTTCTACCTGCTCTTCCCATATGACTGTAGTGGCACTGTTCTATGCTTCTGCCTTCATGGTTTATGTGGGTTCACCAGGGAGCCGAGCTGAGGGCACTGACAAGCCTATTGCCTTAGTGTATGCCCTCCTTACTCCACTTCTCAATCCTATCATCTATACCCTTCGCAACAAAGAGGTAAAGGAAGCAGTGAGGAGGGTCAGTGACAGGATCAGGAAAATTTGGAGGGGACCCTTATGATCTCTTTGGTATAATCCATATTCTGAGTAACTGTGAGAATCAGCTGTTTGGCTATTCACCTGGTCAGAGTCAAAGTAAGCATCAATAAAATAACCAGTCAGATTATTAGTCAAGTATATTGCAAACATTCGTATGGAACATGTAGGTAAAAGGAGGTATGGTCTCTCATTACTTCTCAAAGTACTGGGGTGAAAGGAAATAAGATCATAAATAAGCATTTTATTTGAATTATGACTAAGGGAGAAGCTCAACTCAAAGAAAGAAGAAAAACTAAAGCTAGAAGTTGGCACTTCAAGCAAGGCAGAGTTTTGCAGAAAGGTTGAGAAGAGGGCAAACTGGTTGTGTAAAATAAAAAAAAAAGGAGACTAAAATGGTAGATTGTGTGAAATTTCAGATAAGGAGCAGTGAGCCTGGAGAGAAAACTTTCAAGTTGGATTCCTGTTATCCCCAGTTATCGTGTGACCAAAGGCAGCTTAGTGGAGGACAGAATTCTTTTGGAAGGTGGACAGAAGCTAGAGATGGTAATGCACCATCTTATGCTACCCGAGTAGAGTATTGGAGATGAGAATATTGTCTGGGTTTTCCTTCTGTATCATGCAATCCACCTGAAAACAGGATTTGAAGCCATTTTTTAAGACAACCAGAAAATAAACAAAAAGCTTAAAAATGCTATATATAAAGTCTACACATACAAAGTAGAAAGGAGACTGAAATTAAAAGCAGAAATTGAACTGTATTCTCTGATCATACCTTGGGACCCTTCTCCCCCAGCTCCCTACCATTTCTATGTTGAGCAGGGTTTGAAAGTAACTCATTAAACGCAACCTCTATACTTTAATAATTTCAAAATTTAGAATTACCTGCTAAAGGAAGGTAACATCATTAGTGAGAAACAACTAAATCCTTGACAGAGTCTAAGTCCTATAGAGTCTTGAATATTTGAATACTGTTCATTTTTTTCCTCATATATTTCATTGCTAAAAAATCAATTGCTTTCTAAATATCTCTCCTATGCAAGAAACAGTAGCTGTTTTCTAGTATATTTTTATTTAGTATTTATAATATTCCTATGGAAAAGATGCATCATCCCATTATTTACAAAATGAAATTAGAAACATTACTGGAATTCCTCTAAGCAGACACAGATTCAACCGTAGATCTGTCCCTGATGCTTGAGCAGCCTTGGCAATAATCCCTCAGCCTCATCCTCTCTCTGCAAAATGAGTGCTGCCTGTGCACAGCTGCTCACATTCCTTCCAGCTTAGGGAGTGTTGATTTTATGATTACAACACTTCTTGAAGAAATTAAGAGTGGAAAGAAGGGTGAGTTTTGAGCATTTACTACAGATAGGTGTTGATGAAGAGTGAAGTTTGACTTTTTTTGGACTATATAAACTTGGGCAAAAAAAAAGTCTTAACTTCCCTCTGAATCCTGTTTTGTTTTCTTTAAAAATGATCTATTACAAAATATTAAAAATTATAAGAAATTAAGCACATGGTGTGTCTGAAAGCAGCTCTAATTTCTCATAGACAAGAAATAGAGTGATTAGAGAAGAGACATCGAATTTGTCCTCCTTGATTTCAAACATGAATTCTACCTTTTAACTTCTGCTTGACTTACGCAACACATTAAATTTCTCAGTGACTTGGTTTCCATATCTATAAAATGAGTGGTAATAGGGCATTAAATAATGTGGTGATGTCAATCATTTTTGTTTCAAAACTATGTTTCTTATGCATACATTTCTGAAGTGGAAATTTCTTTCCTTGAGAATGTACACTTTCTCTCTCTCTCTCTCTCTCTCTCTCTCTCTCTCTCTCTGTACTGGGCAGTGAACTCAGGACCTTGCACTTGCAAGGCAGGCATGGTAGCACTGAGCTAAATTCCAGTCCCGACATCGATCTCTTTTTGAAACAAGTGACCAAGTCATCTTTCCACAAACTGAGTATCGGTGCTGTCATTGAAGCCTATGCTGTTCTTCCAAATGCAGGGTGCATTATCTCATTCTGCTGGTCTTCTAAATCTATTGCTTTGGAGCTCCTTTCAGTTTTCCTCTCTCCACCTCACTTCTCTCAGACCTCATTTTTTTTTTTTTTTTTTTGTGATTTGTAGGGCATCACAGGAACTCTGTGGTTTCCTACGGAAGTAGCACTAGAGAATGGCTGGAAACAGATTACCTTTAACGATTTTTATCCCATTAATTAGTAGCTCTCTATTAATTAACTCTGTAGGAGACATACTCTGTGGCGAGGCTGAGACATTTGCTCCTGTTGTGGAGGCATAAATTGCAACATAACAACTCAAAGCACGGTGGAGCACACTGTTAACTCCTAGCATAACCCTTGGTATCCATTGACACTTGAACAAATGAATAAATGAACTCTTAGGAGTTGACGAGTATGGTAGGCATTGAATTCTTCTATAACACCACCAAAGAAAATTATGTTCATGCATAACTCTAAATTCCCCTTGTATGCATTTGATAACTTTTCATTCTTGAAACCAAAAGTTTTCTTCTTTTAGAATATACAGTTTAGGTCATACTTGGCACAGAGATTCTCAAAATACACAACTAGCCTGTATGTGGAGTCCCTGAGTCCTCACCTTGCCAGTTACCTAATGAAAGGTGAGTTAAAGTTGGAGTTCCTGTTGTAGGAAGGGCTTTAACAGATAGCATCTTTTCTGCTCACCTTACTTTGCCCTATAAATATCATCACTTCCTGTAAGTGCTATGATGTAGGTAAAATAGAGCTTAATGTGTGAAATGTTGGGGTGAAAACCAAGGTAATTCTCGGCCAGGGATTTAGCTCAGTGGTTCTGTCACCTGCTTCGCAAGCACAATATACCAACTTTGATTGACGGTATGAAATCCCCCCTCCAAAACAAAACAAAGCAAAAAACAAGGTAACTCTTGGCCACTTCTCCCTTACTAACATCCAAAAACTGAAGTGGTGGATGGAAAATTAGAAGGAAGGGCCAAAGGGCAACACAATCACACCATTTATGTTGTGTTAGCCTATTTATGTAGTTTGTATTCCAAACACAAGTATGTAAGGGAGCAAGAGGAGGGGCAGTTAATAAACACTTGGAATGCCAAGTGGAAATTAGGGCTGCCTGACACAGCAATGCCAAATGACCACAAGGTATCATTGTGCATTCATACTATTTTTTTACAAAAATAATTTTATTTTTCTCAATAAATAATTCACCTGGAAGTCCAAATATTAATGTAACATAAAAGGAATTATAGAGACAAGTCTTGCTCTAACTTTGACCTATAAGATCCTGTGTATTATTTACTTACCCCTGGTAGACATGACCTTCAATTGTTTTCTTGTATGATTACCATGTTTGCTTTGTAAAACCCAGAAAAGAGCAACATTTTTATCTCCCATTCTTATGCATAAGGTCCCATACCATATAGTTTATTCTATGCTCTATTCCCATATCTCAATAAAGAAGGTTGGAGGGCTGGGGATTTTGCTCAGAGATTCCACTGCCTGCCTCAATAAAGAATGTTGGAGATACATGTATTTTCTTATGGAGTGTACATAGGCACTTTAAAATAATAGCTCTGTGGTATCCCATGGCATCTTTAATTTCACTAGTATCTGTGAAAGGACTCTTGTGTTGCTCCTAGTTTTGGCTATTACAAATGCACTGTAAAGAATAAGCTTGTATATGCATCCTTTCCTGAATATTACATACAAATTTCTACAAGTGGGAACCCTGGGTAATGGTCCAAATAACTTTGGTAAATATCCCTGAATTTTCTTCAAAAGTAATTATACCATTTAGCTCTTTAATCAATAAGGACGGAGAATGTATTTTTCTATAACAACTTCAACTGTGTTTTCATAAATGGTTAAATATTTATAAATGGGAAACCTGAGACATTAGTTCTCCTATATTTTTAAAATTCAATCTACCTTATTACGTTTGGGGTATAATTATGGTTTAAATTGAAAGAAACATTTGTTTTTATTTTGTTAGTATTTTTGACAGTCTATCCCCTCTCCCACCACAGAGTAAATATCTTAAAAGAAAAACAGTATTTTATACATCTTATCCAAGTACCCAGAATAAGGTATAGAGGAAAAAGATATTTAGAATTTGTATTAAGCAAATGAATAAATAAACAAGTGTGAAGTTACTTCTCATATTATTTTAATTGTATGTGGTGTTATTTTTTCTAATGCTTTAAACATGCATTTTAAATGTTATACATATAAATATAGCACAATAATGGTGCATGTTAGGTATACATTTATCACTGATGATTTGTACCTTTACATAGTTTATCTTGATTCTTATTTTGAAGTTCTTTATTTCTCTTTATTTTAATTGTATGTGGTATTATTTATTCTAACCCTTAAATCATGCTTTTAAATGTTTTACATATAAATATAGCATAATAGAAATGTTTACAAGAATAAAATCTAAAATTAATTGTAACTTTACAACTGTAAAAGTTATTCATCTAATTGTTTCTAGTTTCTAAGTAATACATGCTATTTTCTAAAGTACTAGCAATAATATGGTGAATTTTTGAATATGTTGAATACTGCTTTTTCTTTAAAATTTTTAACCTAGGTAATTGTAGATGCAATCTATTTTTTCAAATAAATACTTACTTGATGCTACTATAATTAGCTCTTTTTTTCTTACTTCATTCTGGAAACAGAGTAAATGATAAGTAAATATTCTCCACTGAGGCAATAACATAATGATTATTGCCACTGACAGGCAGTGACTATAGTAGGACCTTACTTGGAAGCCTAAATTCTTCTGTCATCATTCTGCTTTAACTGATTCTACATGATATGCATGATTCCCACACTCAGGAATTGAGGTCAGATGAAAATTCTGCTGAGGGATAGAGTGCTGAGCATTATAGATAACACAGTTCATATGACGCCATTCACACACACAAATAGAGAATGATATCCAGATATACAAATGATGCGGAGAGTCTGTTTTGAAATCTGCCTTACAAAAAAGGTATGTAGAAGTACAAATGTGGTGTTACTCTATAGAGAAATAAAAACAGAGTTTATGCAGGCACTCTGAGTACAGCCTAAACATCGATTTAAAGAGTCTAGACAGATCACTAGTCTATCCTGATCCTAAAATAGGGCTGAAGACAAGGGAAGTCACGGGGTTTGGGAATGTGGGAATTTCAGTAATGGAGAGAAGGGTAATACAAATGTGGGTACTAGAGATTAGCCAGGTTTCCAGAGGAAGTAGGGTATTGCCTCAATACTGGGTAAGATTGAATGAGACTCAGATTTTCCAAATACTCCAGAGACTCCCCAATATGAAGCTACATTAGTTCTTTCAGAAACAACTATTGTGTTTTCTTCTGGCTCAAAAATATCCATCTGTCAAATAAAGTTTTTCTAATTTAATCTCAGGATAGTCAATGGTTTCTTTATATGTAAAACAATCCACTTGTTAAGTTTCTATGGCTATTTCCTGCTTTAAATTTAATTTAGGAACTTCCTTGTCCCCACTTATGTCTCTGAAAGTAAAGGTAGATGGGAATCTATCTAGATGAATGATTTTATGATATGGTTTCTCTGGAATCTGTACCTTTCCAAATCCACACTCAGAGACAGTACTGAGCTCAGGTGATAATAACATGACGACTTTCAGTAAAATATTGAGGATATGTTTATAAACAAATGTCATCATGTAAAAGTAACTCTCATGAGGAAAAACATCATTGAAATAATACTGATGGTAACATCACCATGGATAAGAATCTTCCTGATGGAAAATTAGACCACTGCACCAAGAAACATGTTTAGATAAGTGATAAGAAATGACTGAAACAATGAATAAATGAAAGAGGTTGCCATGGAGAGAGAGTGGTGGTTTTCAAATGAAGGTAGAGATGATCAGCGGAAAGGTAATGATGTGCTCACGGGGAAGTGAGGTTAACACTGACAGATGAGAAATCTCTTTGCAAAGAGTATTTTGTACATTATAAAGTTCACTTCTTGGGTGCCTAAGTGTTTGTTCATGCATCCACAAAGATATACAATATGGATTGTCTTTTAAATGACAAATTTCATGGTAACTGAAAAGTTTTACAAGGCCTAGATGAAGGAACATTCCTGGGTTAAATTCTGCAACTCAGAAATGAGGTTTGCAGAATCAAGAAAAGAGATTTACAGAGCAAAGCTTATCTGTTTTACTTCTCTGTGCTCAACTTCCTGCCCCAGAGAGACGCACACTGTCAGTTGCTTTTTAAAACCCAGGGAACTTTGAGCCCTGGGAGATCCAAATTTCCTGAAACATGAAACATAATGAGGGTAGCGTCTTGGGGCAGAAAAAGAGACCACGGAGGATACAAGTTCTGTTGTTATCACTCAATTAATTGGCAGGGTGGTGCAGAAGAGATGAGTACTGAAGAGAAGTAGGGGTGGCTTCTGCCTCTCGAGTGTGGTTTATGGGGCTTTGGAAATAAAAATCTAGAAAAACGGATGTAAACCACCCATCTCCACAGCCATCTGATAAAGATCTTTGGATTATTTTAGAAATTCACAGACAGATTTACAAGGAAATGTACAAAAACCCAGCTAAAATTCTTAATTTTAAAGAAGGTGAAGTTGAGGTACAGTGTAGAGAAATGATCAGACTCAATGTTTGTTCTGTGTGAGGGGTAAAATGTTTTACAAAGACAATTGTCTCTAAGGTTTTGCTTTATTACAATCCTCCTTGATCTACAAAGCATGGACTTTGTTGATTCTCTCCTCTCCCAAACTTCTTTAGAATTATCCATGCGTGTCTTCCTTTAAGATCTTTCCTGCCAATAGACACTGTCTACTTATTATTTAAGCCATTTTACAGTTCTAAATATTGGCAATCACTAGTAGAATATCCAGATTTCCTTTGTCTGCAACTTTTCTTCCTTAACCCTTCAGTGAGAACATTGCTGCTTTCCAGAATGCTCCCTAAAGAAACCTTACCAGTCATTCTAGAAAGCATATTTCTTCTTTTCCCACAACATAGTATAGGTTGTTGTTGAGTTGAAGTGTACAGTAAAGGACAATATCTGAAATTACTATGAAATATTTCATTTGAGAATGTAGGACAATGAGCATGGGGATTTTCCTGGCTCTTGACTCCTCAAAAAAAGTGTGAGAGAAAATTCTGGTGCCCAAAACTATAGGGCTAAACAGTAAGACAAGGGTTGGCTTGTAAGATAGGAACCTGGACCTCCCTCCAACTTTGTCAGAAACAGAGCACTACCCAAGAAACTATTTTTGTGTATCAGTACTTAGTTCTTCCTTTGAAATGGAAAAAGTTTTGATTGGATAATCTCTAAATTATCTTTCCAGTTCCTTTGGTCCTGAAGAAATTGTGTAAGAGAAGACACCTGAAGAGACTTCTTCTGCCTTTACCCGCTGCTTCTGAGGAACCATGGACCCCTTCAACCACACATGGACCCAGACTTTCATCCTGGCTGGTTTCAATATCTCTGGGAGGCTAAGACATTTGGCTTTCTTGGGAACCCTGTGCATCTATCTCCTCACACTTGCAGGGAACTTGTTCATCATTGTCCTGGTTAAGGCAGATTCTGGGCTCTCCACACCCATGTACTTCTTCATCAGTGTGCTGTCCTTCCTGGAGCTCTGGTACGTCAGCAGCACGGTGCCCACCCTGCTGCACACCTTGCTCCATGGGAGTTCACCCATCCCCTCAGTCCTGTGCTTCACACAGCTGTATTTCTTCCATTCCTTGGGCATGACTGAGTGCTTCCTGTTGTGTGTCATGGCACTGGACCGCTACCTCGCCATCTGTCTTCCACTCCGCTACCATGCACTCATGAGCACACAGGTACAGAGATGGTTAGCTGGGGCCACAGGGATGACTGGCTTCTCAGCTGCATTTGTGTCAGTCAGCCTCACTGCCACTCTGCCCTACTGCTTGAGAGAGGTAGCTCATTATTTCTGTGACCTGGACCCCCTAATGCATCTGTCTTGTGTGGACACAGGCTGGCGTGGTCAGGTCTTTAGTGTGATGGTTGGCATCTTGAACACATGCCCTCTTGTTGTCATTTTAGGATTCTATGCAGGCATCGTGAAAACTGTGCTGAAGCTGCCCTCGGCTGCCAGTCGGGCCAAGGCCTTCTCTACCTGTTCCTCTCATATAATCGTTGTGACACTGTTCTTTGGTTCTGCCTGGATTGTGTATGTGGGGCCACCTGTGGTGCGTGCTGAGGGCAGAGACAAACTTATGTCATTGATGTACTCTGTTTTTATCCCTTTTTTCAACCCCCTTATTTATACCCTTCGTAACAAGGAAGTGAAGGAGGCTGTTAAAAGGATTGCTGAAAGGATGAAAGTTGCATGAAGAAATCCTGAGGCAATATAGATCATAGCCCATCCTGTAGGTAATTATAGAATTAACTAATTATTTTATCAATATCTCGTATCATATATGAATTACAGTGTAAGAGGTATGGATACTGGGAGTAACATAATATCAGGTATGTAGTGGAAAAGGAACCTATAAATATGCTAAAAGGGACCGATAAGTGAAGAAAAACAGCAACAGATAACCTGAGTGAAGTGGTAATTTTTAAGTAAACCTGAAATGAATGGCAATTGAATTTTGTTGAGAGAATTTGAAGAAATAAGGGTGGCTGTGGTGTGCTTAGGGCAGGATACTTGCAGGAAGATGCAAGAGGTACCGTGAGACACCTACAGAAACCTGCAGGAACACCTTGGATAAGTGTTCCAGGGTGCACTGTGATCTGCGCAAAGAGAATGAATTTGAGTGTCTGTGGACATCTGTGGCCCAAATGGAGAATTTATGCTCTAATCGGGAAGAGCAAGAGGTTGGAGACATTGGGAATCAATAAACTGGTTGATTCAGTTTTATAGAAACAAATCTTGCACTTCAAATTTGAAATAATCAGTTACTCCATCACTGATGGAGTCCCTGGTGTGAAAAATCATCTTTGGCAACAAAGATAAGATATGAAACGTGGGTATATTTTCAGTTTTCAGGGATCTTATGTTTTTTTGAGGAGGAAAGGAGGAGCATTTGAATTCTCCCTGTCTCTTTCTAACCCTCTTGTCCTACATCAAACAACAAGCAACACCTGAAACATTGCTCGCTAATGCCAAGGAAAAGAGGTTTTATAGTGGTTCTATATGTATCTGTAATAATTGAAGGTGATAGAAATTGGGAATGCATATATGGATTAAAAAAAAAAGGATCAGAAAAACAAAAGTAAGTGTCACAAAAGCTATGACATTGTCCTGTAAAACCTGAAACTTCACCTGAGTGTAATGACCCCAGTGCCCAGCTCTCCAGTACTTTTCTGAAGGATATTCAGCCTCCTTGCAGGGGACTGCAAAATCTTCCTCAAGGATTTTCTCTCTCAGGTTACCATTGCCACAGAACCTACTGAAAATTCAAAAAGAAAAATCCACTTTTGAAGTAGCAACCCTCTAAACAGCACTTTAAAATATGGAAAGCAAGAGGTAACTTGGGTTTGTGTTTCTTATTTTTGAATAACAATTTTGAAACACGGTTATGGTTTAAATGTGTGATATGCTCCAGTGGTTTGTGTACTGAGCACACGAACTTCTCAGTAGTTCATGGACGAGTTCCTCAGCAAGATGTCATGGTGTTTATTTTAAGGATTTGAAGAGAAAAGCTGTGCACAAGTATAATCTGCACGGGGTGACATGCATTAATGTTGGCTTCCATCTTCTTCAATATTCTTGAATAAGCTAAAGAATATTTCAGAATCTGAGGGAAGGTGTTAAATGTGGATAGGTTGTCCAACTTGAGGTTTTTATGTGACATTTTACCCTCCAGTGAATTTTCCTGGAACATTATGAAAAGATGTAGGGTATATTTTCTGCCCAAAAGTCTGGTGAATGCTAAGTAGAAGCAAAGCCAAATCAACAAATAAAATGACTCATTTTAATATTAAACCATAAAGATGAATCTTGCAGGGGAAGAGGAAACAATAAGAGTAGAGGCTACACATATTCTTTTCTTTAACAAGTCAAAGCAATTGTTGTTTGAGATCCAATGCCGGTACTTTCAACTCTTATAGTAATCAACATACAGCTTTTAAAACTTAGAAAAAAACACCATTTATAGCTACAGAAATTCCCAAAAGAAGACATTTTATTGAATTATTGAAATTTTGACTTACAAGGCACTGAACACATTAGCTGCTTAAAAATGTAATTCCTGAGTAGAAAATCAAGTGCACAGTTAGGAAATAACTTGAAAGATTATTAAGAAAGAAATTGGCCAGGAATGAGGAAGCACCAAGATTTTCTAACGCTTTCCTTTGTACCATAATAAATTTAGATTCTAAGTTTTTTCTTCCTTGTACCTAAAGCACAAATCCTGTGGCCATGAGCACCACACTGTAGGACTGAGGGGGAATGCAGGCTCTGGAGTCACAGACTTTTGAGTTTCGCTGGAGGGCTGTCTTATTTGTAGAGAGCCCTCATTCCTCTAGCCAGTGTGGCCAGCCAGGGAAGTTTCCAAGGCTTGCTTGGTTAACCCATTCATCTCTATTTTCCATTCCAGAAGCAGGACATGGGTCCATACTTCACAGAAGCATCCCATGTTCCTGCTTAATTCATTGATGCCTGATGACAAGGAGACTCATGATTGCACAGATATACCATTTATACACATATATTTTCATATATCCTTCATTTAATTAAATCTTCCCAGCAGACAAGTGGTTAAATATATTTCCCAAATCATCTAGTAAGTAAATGAAAGTCCATCCAAAATATTTAACTCTATTCAGAAAGAGGAAAGAAGGACATCATTTTTAAAACCAGAGGGTCTGATCATGAGGACAGAGTCCTCACTCACCCTAGAATTGCTGGCATCTGTGCAATTTTTAGAACCTATAAAAAACCAAGAGATAGACCATTTCTTTCACTTAAATCAGAGTAGCATGAAGAAATCTTGTAAATCATGTCTTATATGAGCTACACAGTCATTTTCAGAAAGGTGATTTGTTGTCTATAATCATGATGATCTAAAAATAATGCCAGTATTTTATAGCCAATGATTTAGTCATTTGACACACTTTGTGAAAAAGTTGAAAAATATCATTAAGGTTCTTCTAATTACAGGGACCTTGATTTGAAGTAAGATATATATATTTGAATCTTCTTAGGCAGATGCTAACCATACATAAATATTTTTATTTTAGTGAGAATGTGCATCATAGATCCGCTGAATGAGACAATTCCAAGTCAGGGTCTAACAATCTGTGTTATAATGGTTGGAGTGCAAACTGAAAACTCAGAACTGCTGACCTTATCTGACTGTTTGCTTGGAAGCAGGAACTGGACTTAGGGAACACAGTCCTTTGCTCAGCTCTTCTTCTCTGGGCCTCTGGCCAGGCTGTTTATGTTTTGTTCACTCTTCCATGCAGAAGTGGGTTGTGACTTCCAGGGCTGCATTTTGATAGGCTAGGAGAACCAGAAGAAAAATTATTACACTGTTATGATTTAAACTTCACTGACTCCATCAGTAGGTTACCCCATGGATGAGCTTTTTAACAAGGTGGGATCTTTGGAAATGAGCCTTAATTAGAGGAAGTAGGGCACTGGATTGTACCTTTGAGGGATTTATCCTATCCCAGCTTCAGCTCTTCTTTGCTCTCTGGCACTTTTCCTCTGTCACTGCTTTCGGAATGTCATGAAAGCAGGAGCTTTCCTCCACCACTCCCCTCTCACATGATATTTTTGCCTTTGAATCAGCTATACGTAGACTAAAACCTCTAAAACCATGAACCTAAATAAATCCTTCCTCCCAAAAGTTGTGTATGTCAATGATGTGTCCCAGAGTTGGAAAGCTGACTAAGAGAGAAGATTGGTAGGAGAGAAATGAGGGTAATTTTTATTATATATGATCAGGTAGTACAGAAAACTTTGAAGCTTGTTTCAGGAAGAGTTTGGGAAAGTCTGAAAAATGGTGCTGGTGAAAGCCTAGAATATTGTAAGGAGATACTGAGAGACAATTGTGGAATGCACTCAGATGAGAATGCTAACAGGAGTGGGGACAGTAAAGACTGTGCTCGCGAACTTTCAGATGGAAACGGGAACTATATTGGGAATTGGATTGCAGACTGTTGATGCTACATTCTAGTAAATAATTTGTCTAAATTGTGCTTATTTCTTAAGACTTTGTAAGAGATTGAATGTAACAGTGATGGACTAATCTGACATAGGACACTTCAAGGCAGTGCAACATTCAGTGTGCAGCATGTGTTTTACTGGGTGCTTCTAGCCAGATTCAAGAAGAGAATAAGGAACTAAAAACTAAGCAAAAAACTATTAAATTTAAAGCTGGGGCTATGATTGGTGAAGTTGCTGAAGAGATTAGCAACATTTTAAAATAAAGCCAACATTTTGCACCGAAGCAAAAAGATGCCTCAAGGAATTCTATACTCATTGCAGCCTCAAGATTATACAAAATGTTAAACTTTGATTTGAGAAGAAAGCTACTGGACTCCCTCAATCAATTAATTCCTCACGAGACCAGTTCCCAGGAGATTTGCTTCACCAAGCTAAGCCATCCAGGACATCCTGGAAGGTGGAGTAAGGAGGTTCAGTTAATGTTCATTTTGGATACAGGCATTGTATCCCCCTCATGGTGCTGGTTTTCCAGACACACAGAGAGCATTAGCTCATGAGTTAAGAGTTCATGGATGCTTTCACCCAGGTTTCAGAGGAAGATCTGGCAATATGTCATGGGCTGAATTCCTTGCTAGGAACCTCTGAGAGGGTAATGGAGCTGTGCAGAGGGAGGTTGAAGCTACAATGGAAACCCTAGGAATTGGGAGATGCCAGGAGGAATATGCCAATGAAAGCTGCATTAATTGATCAGAGCCAGTGCACTATAAAGGCCACAAGGGCTACCACTGGTAAGGCCATATGGATGGGGCTGCCCTTTGCAAATCACATCTGCCACCATGTGTCCCAGTTGCTGGACATAGAGCTGTGGGTCTTAATGTTTACCCTTTACCTGTGGCTTTTATCTTGGCATTGTGTAACTTTAAAAAAATTTTTTTACGGTGTCTCACATCTAAGAGTTTGCCTTGAGTCTCAGAGAAGATTGTGAATTTGGATATTTTTGCAATGCTAGAAGTGTTAGAGTTTGGAGAGTCTGGGAAATAGACAAGATATATTTTGCATTAGGAGGTGAACATGAGACTCTGAAAGACTGGAGGAGCAGGATATTATGGTTCAAATATAGAGTGTAATAATCCACTGATGAGTTTATTAGTGATATATTTGAAGGTGGGGCTATATTGGAGAATACACTTTTGAAAGGTAAATGTACCCCCAGGCTCTTCCTCTTGTTTTCTCTTCCCCTGCTCTGCTTGCTGGAGGCCATGAACTGGGAAGCTGCTCTCCTCTGTGCGCCTCTGCTGTGACGATTCTGCTTGGAGCCAGCTGAACGTGAACTGGGATTCTGACACCAGGAGGCCAAATAATTCTTTCCTCCTTTAAATTGTGCAAATCAAGCATTTCATTCCAACAAATGAAAATTGAATGCTAAATGTTCCTACTCTCAAAGTAAGTTGCTTGAAATAACTCCACTGAATAAACTACTAGGCACACAAATCATAAGTAAAACTATGAAAGATTTGAAGAAAATAATCAACAAGACCCACCTCCTGGAAGTTACATAGAATACACATCAATTTCATGCACAAGTTGAATTAACTGCTAGTGCATAAAACAAATCTCAACAAAATGAAAAGAATTATTATTAATCTTAAACAGATACTTGCTTCCAATAATAACATAATCATTGTAGAACTAAATAACTAAATTGAAATGTAACATATGTATATATTTTAAAACTTGTCTCCTATTAAAAAATTAAAATAAATTCCTGGCAAGAGTAATAAAAATAAGAAGGGGAGAGGAGTACAATTTTTTAAAAGAGTGAGGATAAAAGATTTGTATATCCTCATGCAAAGTTAAGTTTGAAATCAGAAAGATATTTTATTATCATGGAATGCCAATAAATGGAATTTTTAAATTGACTTAACTTATAGGGAAATTAAAAATTAGTCATATGAACTTGAAAACACACATAATCATGATACTATGTAATTAGAAGCTAAAAATATTCCCAGATAGTCTAATACCAAATATTAAGGAAAACAGTGCCTAGTTTTACAAAAATTCTTTGAGTAGAAACACAGGAAATACAAAAATTCATTTTATGAAGCTAGCCTAACACTGATTCTAAAATAAACATATAAAAAAAGAATTAGTGTGTAATCACATTCATTAATAAACATGTAAAATTCTCACCAAATACTGTACTTCTAGACCAAATCCAGTGATTTCTCTGAAGTACTTATAACTGAGTTCAGTTTATGTAAGGTTGGTTCAATATTTTACAAACAAGTAAAATATTTTACCTTACTAACACATTAGAAGAAGCAAGAAGGCATTTGGTAATGATTCATAATTTAAAAATAAGAAAATGAAATTGTAAATAGAAATAAACTTCTTTATTCTAATAAAGGGCATCTTTCAATCTTGTTTAAATCTTTCAATCAGTGTTAAATCTTGGGGAGAAGCACAAAAGGTGTTTGTTTTAGAACATGAACATCATAAAATAAGTGGCTAGTAAACTTCTATAAAATACAGCATAGAAAAGACTGGCTAGTGTAGCAAATAAGCAAAAAAAAAGTAGAGAATTTAAAAGTGTAAATATTGTAAATAAAAATGAAATAATCTATTACAATTGATGGCATTTATGTTGAAGTATAAATAACAACAAATAAATTATTGGAATGATAAAGCTTGATGTAACTCAATAGATAATAAATGAAGCTAATTGTATTACTGTAGAGCAGCCACCACAAGAAAATGTAATTAAGGA
Source organism: Fukomys damarensis (assembly GCF_012274545.1). NCBI lineage: Eukaryota > Metazoa > Chordata > Mammalia > Rodentia > Bathyergidae > Fukomys > Fukomys damarensis. The sequence goes on from NW_022900931.1 coordinate 49,097,817, forward strand.
GATAGTGTTTATAATCTATCATCTATCTATGTATTTATGTGTCTGACCTAACAAGAGAATTTCAAGTCTTTTTGGAAATTCTTAAAAATTTCTGTTTAATATTATTACATAAGATGTATAAGTATTGAGATAGACCAGACTTGCAGGTGGGGAAATAATTATCAGAAAACAATCTCATCTCTCTAAATGGGTTTATTTATGAAACAAAACCTGATGGAAAATTCTAAGAGTGGTGTTCTTGGAAATTTTACAATTTTTTTCTGAATTCTAACCGAGAGGATGGGAATTGAGCTGAAAACAAGAACACCAGAAACCAGACTACTTTTTTTTTTCTTTTATTGAGTTTATTGGTACATTTTAGGTATACAACACAGCCACATTCATTATTGGGATCTTGTACCTTTACATGACAGGTGGTCTTGGTTCTAATGTTTCCCTTTACCCCTGCCCTCCCTTCACCCCCTCCTCCCCTCCCCATTCACAAACACTTTATTTCCATTTTTTCATTTTCTCATATTTTCCCCCTTATTACCTTTCCCCTACCCTTCCCACTTTCCCTACACCTTTAGCCCCTTTCTTCCCATTTCACAATGTGAGTTATCTCATTAGGATCTTATGTACTATTCAGTTTATTCACACCAGAGAAATTAGACTCATTCATAGGACAGTGGATACATACTGAGGATATATCCCTAAGTGAAATAAATACGTCACACATGTGTAAATACCAGACTACTTTTATTAGGGGGTGGGGCGTAGAGGATGGGGTGCTGGGCTGTGTTAGACAACGGTGAGAGCAGTGGGAAGGGGCTGGCTGGGTGAGGCAAGGGGTAATAAGGTTGGGGGAAGTGGAGGTAGATATCTGGCTGCAGCCAGAGGTAAGGTTTAAATCCATTTGCACCTTTAAATTTCCTGATGGGAAAGACTAGAAATGGGAGAGCTTTGTGGTAGCAAAGTTGGGTCTTTGTTTCCCCAGAGTGATTTATTACCTGCTGGGAAGAGTCATTTAGGATGTGGGGTTAGGGCCATTTTATCTAGCAGAGGACTCTATCACTAACATATTCATTACATTCAAGAAGATAAAAAGAGGTGGCACATGGTGTTGATGGAAATTTCCACTCAGTATAAAGTGACCAACTTACTTATAAAATAATTTGTTATACTTAGTGAACTATGAAGGTGACACCATTAAAAGAAATGATGAACTGAACTTTGGTTTATATGGCAAAATAGAAGTTTGATTCTGAAACTTTAAAAAATGGCCTTTGAGAAACAGAATAAAATGGGCCATTGAGGATGTCAAATCCATATGAAAAAATTAAAGGTACAATGAAATTAAATTCCTAAGCAAGAGTTTATGGTTTATAAAAGATTCAATATTAGGTTCAGTTTAAAGAATGACAGAAACATTTAAAATTTTTTCAAGATTGCTAGAAAGTTAATCAGAAGGGAGAAAGTAGAGATGCAAGTCTCTAGAAAATAGAAGCTGTTTTGAATATGTGTTCATTAAGCAAGGACTGTACTACTTTTAGATACCTCTGAAATAATTAGCCACAAATACAATTTTTGAACAATTCCTAATTTTTTAGGTTGAATATACTTCATGACATCCTCACATCTACTACCTGATATTTTACAACTTATGACAAACATAAAATTATGGGCAAAACTGTCCTGAATCCTTTGTCTTGAATATATAGGAGGAAAAAGAAAGAGATGAATTCTGTGGATAGGACAGACTGCCAAGCAGAGACAGCATTCATCTTATCTAATAACTTCATTTCAATATGGTGAATGTGCACAGCTGTCCAGTTTACATTGTCTCGTATAATAATATTATTGTATGCATTTTAACAATGATCAAGAAAAGCACAAAATTTTCTGAGAAAAATTGAAAGCTCAATGTACTTTAAACATTTCTTTCAATTATACTTTATTTTGGGGGCTAGGGATTTAGCTCAGAGGTTTTGCTGCCTGCCTCACAAGTGCAAGGAGCTGAGTTTGATCCCTGGTACCAAAAAAAAAAAAAAAAAAAAAAAAAAAAAAAAAAAAAAAAAAGAATAGTAACGACAATTATACTTTATTTTGCTGAAGCAAGCATGATGCAGAACTCTAGAAACACACATTTAACTTATACATTGAAGCCCTAAGAAGAGAAAACTTGAACAGGAATATGTATGATCTCTTTTTGCACTTAGAATTTTTGGCTGGTTGAATACTTTCTGCCAGAGAGAAATCATTTCAGGAATTACATCAATGGAATGATTTTCAGAACAGTAGAATGAGAGAAATTTTATTCAAAATAAACTGTATGTGTGTGCTTGCGCATGTGAGTATATGCATGCGGGGGGCTGCTGGACTACAGTCCTGGCTCCAACTGTGGTTTGTAGACCGCATAGGTTCTGCAGTGTGGGTTTGAGTGGGTGTGATGTAACAGAAGTGTAACACACTCTATATAGATACATACACATATATATGTATATACATATCAGAATATATGTATCCTCTTAATCTATTAATATGAACAAAGTTTACCTTTTTATTGTGCTTGTTAAAATTTATCTAATTTAAATAGAAAATATAAAAAAGAATAAAAATATAAAACAATAAAAGATCCCATTCTGTTTTTATAAATAAAATTCTATCAGAGCACAGCAACATCCATTCCCTTAACTATTGTCAGTGGGCACACTTGGGCGAGGACAGAGACTGTGTAGAGCCCAAATTGACTCCATTTTGAAAAAGTTACTCCATTCTGTGATCAGGTCAATGCCCAGTTACTAGAAAAACCCCAATGCGCCCTTTTAACCAAATTACAAGCTAATGCTAAATAACAAAGGGCCTAGGAGACAGTGCTCTAACCCCCTCCCATTGAAACCATAGCTTCGACCTTTGTTCTAACCCTGGCTTAGGCATGTAAGGCAATCTTGTACTGTTTGAAGTCAGGATCCTGACTAACGTGTAAGTTAGTGGTTCTAGACATAGAGACCCCAAGTTAATTGTCAAACTGTTTGCTCATCCTGAATGTCTTGGTGGCCTTTGAGCCATCCTATAGGTATCTGTTAATTATCAATGTGTGACTGCTGAGTACATGACTGCTGACCACCAACTCAAGTCAGCAGACCTTTGTCCCCTGCCTGCATTTTCAAAATGTTAACTAATCAGGCACTGATTCATCTAGAAAGCCCCTAGATCTGCTTCTTTGCCAATAAAAAGCCTGTTTGAAACTGGGTTTGGGGCTCTTGGTACGAATCTGCTACGTCGGTGAGGTCCGGGAGACCAGGCTACAGCTTGCAATAAACTCCTCATGTGATTGCATTGGACCAGACTCCTTGGTGGTCTTTGGGGATATCACTATCTGAGCACAACATTTGGGGGCTCGTCTGGGATCCCCAAGACCTCAGTACTCGACCCAGAGGGGAACGACCAGTCTGGATGAGTAAGGGTGTGATTTTCATTGTCTCTGTGTTTTGTCTTCTGTTTACTCTTGTTTTCTTTCTTTCACAGATCTAATGAAAGAGTCCTTGCAAGGAAGTTTGGGGGGCTGATTGTGGGTCATGGTGGATGCGCTATACGATGTCCATCTTGGAAGACATTCCGTGCCCCTCTGGGTCGAATGCAGCATTCATGAATTGAACACAGGTTTTTTCTTTTAAGGCAAAGTGGGTTGCTCCCACACTTCGGGGCTGGTGCCCTTCGAATGAAGAGAGTTGCCTTAGTTTCAGTCTCATTCGCAGATTGAATGAGGAATTTGCCTTAGTTTTGGTTTTGTTGTTTCGTGGTTGTTTGTGTATATTTGTTCTCTGTTTTTCTTGTGGTATTACAAGGACGGATGTGGACAAAATGGGACAGACTCTGACGACCCCTCTCTCCCTGATGACTAAACATTGTAAGGAGGTTGAGGCGTGGGCACATAACTTGTCTATGGAAGTTAAGAAAGGAAAATATCAGACTATGTGTGACTCAGAATGGCCAACCTTTGGGGTCGGATGGCCACTAGGTGGCACTCTAGATTTGAAAATTGTTCAAAAGGTGAAGAAAATTGTTTTCCAGAGCCATCCTGACCAAATCCCTTACATTGTCATTTGGAAAGATTTGATAAGCAACACACCTTGTTGGCTAAAACCCTTTCTGTTTGCCTCCACAGCTGCCAGAGCCAGTGTTGGTCTCAGATAATCCTAAAGATTTGATTGATCTGTTAGAAACTGTGCTTTTTACCCATCAGTCCACTACAGCAGAAAGAGAGAAAATTCTAATCGAGTCCAGGAAATTAGTTCCTGGGGATAATAGGAAATCTACCATCAATCTGGACCTTGTTAACCGGTCCTTCCCTTGTCTAGGCCAAACTGGGATTACAACACAGCAGAAGGTAAGGAGTGACTCTGGGTTTACCGCCAGACTCTATTGAGAGGTCTCAGAGCAACCCCTAAAAGGCCCACTAATTTGTCTAAAGTCGATGGCTTACAGCAGGAACCAGATGAGAGCCCTTATGCCTTTTTAGAAAGGATCCTGGAGACCTTCCATAGATACACTCCTATGGATCCAGAGGCCCCAGAATCCAAGGCTGATTGCAGTAATGGCTTTTATCAATCAGGCTGTCCCTGAGATTCAAAAGAAACTCCAGAAAATAGAAAGGTTAGACGAGAAAGTGTACAAGATTTGATGATGATAGCGGAGAGAATATATAACAATACAGAGATGGCAGAAGATCATAAGACCCACAAGCTAGCGCAAGTTTTAGTAGTAGCCACCATAAAAGAACCCAAGGAACAAGAGAAGAGATTAAAAAAGCTGGCTGGAGATCAAGGTAAGAGAGAGCCACACCGCCCCATCTGGATAAAGATCAACGTGCCTATTGTAAGGAAAAAGGCCATTGGGCAAGGAATTGCCCCAAGAGGCCCCAAAGAAAGGCGCCCATTCTGGCAATGGGCGAAAAAAAAAATGTCTAGGGGAACGGGCTCAGAACCCCTCCCTGAGCCTAGGACAACTCTTAAAATGGAGGGGATAATAAAACAGCCCCCAGATGGATGGCTAACCAACGCCCAGCTGACTCATTACCAAGGCCTCCTCCTCAATCCTGCCCGAGTTATTTTTCAGCCTCCAGCTGCCTTAAACCCCACCTCCCTGCTGCCTGACCCAGACATGGACGCTCCACTCCACGATTGCAGAGACATACTGGCCCAGGTACATGGCATCCAGACGGACTTGAGAGACCAACCATGGCCAGATGCAGAGCTGACTTGATACACCAATGGAAACAGCTCTATGTGCAATGGACACAGGTATGCAGGGGCGGCGATGATGTCGGAGGCTGAGATAATTTTGGCTGAGCCTCTCCCTGCTGGGACCTCAGCACAAAGGGCAGAACTTATAGCCTTAACTCAGGCTTTGACTTTGGGAAAAGGGAGAGAACTAAACGTCTATACAGATAGTAGATATGCTTTTGCCACTGCCCATGTCCATGGGGCCATATACTAGAAAAGGGGCAATTGACTGCAGATGGAAAGACTATTAAAAAAAGCAAGTTTGGCTCTGCTAAAGACCCTATGGCTACCTAAGAAACTTGCCATAATCCACTGCCCAGGCCATCAAAAAGGCGACACGCCCACAGCTAGAGACAACAATCTGGCGGATCGAGCTGCCAGGGAGGCAGCCCTCCGCCCGAGATTCTGGCCTTACAATTTCCTGACCCAAGAACCTCAGCTCTCCCTGAAAAAGGAGAATATTCTCACTCAGACATGATGTGGATCAAGCAGTTACCCGCAGCTCAATTGGTCAAGAGATGATGAAAAGTGGATGATGGAGCTGTCCTCTTACCCAAAAAGTTAGGGGACCACTTGGTCTCAAATCTTCACTGCTCCACCTACATGGGAGAAAGAAAAATACAAGAACCGATCAAGCGGTTTCAAGTCAAAATGAGAAATATCTCCTCTAAGGCCAAAGAACTCGCCTCATCCTGCAGGGTCTGTACAATGACCACCACCTGAGAGGAAACAGACCTGGAGCCTACTGGGAAATGAACTTTACAGAGGTAAAGCCAGAAAACTATGGTAATAAATATTTACTAGCATTTGTAGATACTTTCTCAGGATGGACAGAGGCTTTCCCCACCCAACATGAGACTGCTGAAATGGTGACAAAATGGTTGCTGGAAGACATCCTGCCAAGATATGGGTTCCCGATGGCTTTGGGGTCTAATAATGAAGGGGCATTTGTCTCTAAGGTTAGCCGAGATTTAGCCCAGGTATTGGGGGCCAATTGGAAATTACATTGTGCTTATCTCCCCCAAAGTTCAGATAGATAGGACAGATAGAGAAAATGAATAAAACCCTAAAAGAGACCTTGACTAAATTAACCTTGGAGACTGGCGGTGATTGGGAGTCACTCCTCCCCTTTGCGCTGTACCGGGTACATAACCGTTCTCATAGGTGGAGATTGACCCCTTTTTAAATAATGAGACACCCCACCTTTTGTTTGTTTTGGGTCACCGGACAAGGGAATATCTAACGGTCGTGGGAAATGCTAATACTAAACCAACTATTCTTAAGTGCATAATTCAAAATTTAGATAAAGATTTTATGGGGAACTATAAGATAAAACTGCAACCAAAAATAGTTTATTCTATCCTCTATTCCTATTTCTCAAAAAAAAATGTTGGAGATACTTGTATTTTCTTATGAGTGTACACAGGCACTTTAAAATAATAGCTCCGTAGTATCCCACGGCATCTTTAAGTTCACTAGCACTCTGTGAAAGGACTTTTGTGTTGTTTCTAGCTTTAGCTATTACAAGTGTTATTGGAGAGAATAAGCTTGTATATGCATCCTTTACTGAATATTACACACAAATTTCTACAAGTGGGAACCCTGGGTCATGGTACAAAAAACTGTGGTAAATTTTCCTTAATTTTCTTCAAAAGTAATTTTATCATTTAGCTCTCTGATCAACAAGGAATGAAAATGTATTTCTCTATAACTACTTCAATTGTGCATGCATAAATGTTTAAATACTTATAAATGTGAAACCTGAGACATTAGCTCTACTGTAGTTTTAAAATTCAATCTACCTTATTATACTTGAGGTAAAAATTCTAGTTTAATTTGCAAGGAACATAGATTTTTATATTATCAGCATTTTAGATGGTCTATCTCCCCTCTCCCACCATACAGTAAATATCTAAAAAGAAAAAAACTATATTTTATACATCTCATCCAAGTACCTAAAATAAGATATGGAGAAAAATAGATATTTAGAATTTGTATTAAGTAAATGAATACATAAACAATTGTGAATTTCTTTATTTCTCACATTATTTTAATCGTATGTGGTGTTACTTTTTTCTAACCCTTAAATCGTACTTTTAAATGTTTTACATATAAGTACAGCATAATAAAAATGTTTTTAAAAATTAATTTGAATGCTACATTTTTGGTATACGATATAATGGCTTTAACCAAAGGAGATTTGTACCTTTATATAATATGTCTTAGTTCTAATTTTACCCACTCCCCTCCCTTCCTTTCAACCTCTCCTCCTCTCCCTATTTACAAAGGCTTTGTTTCCATTTTTTCATTTTCTCATGTTAATTCCATCTTGTCTTTCCTTTTTCCTACCCCTCAGAATTCCCCACCCCCATTGCACCTTTTCTTCCTATTTCACATTATGTATTATAAATTTTCATCCTTATTTACACTTTCAGTTTCTCACACCAGAGAAACTGTTATTTACACGTGTGTGTCCTATTTATCTCATTTAAATGTATCACCTTAATGTACACCCATTTAGCTATAAATAACTCTAATTTCTCGCTTTTTTGTGGCTGAGTATTATTCCATTTTATATATTTTTTAAAAAACACATTTTCTTTATCCTGTCTCAGGTTGATGGGCAATTATGGGCTGTTTCTAAGTTTTTGCTATTACAAACTGTGCCCCTATAAACATGGGTTTATATTTTTGGGAAATGCCCCTCACGGGAATAGCTGGGTCAAATAGGAAATGCAGTCCTAGTTCTTTGAGGTATCTCTGTATTGATTTTTATAGTGGTTGTACAAGTGTATACTACAACCAACAGTGGAGAAGGGTTTCTTTTTCCCACAACCCCATCAGCATTTATCTTAGATGATTTCATGGTAACATCCATTCTTTCTGGGGTGAGGTGGAATCTCTGCATTGTTTTCATTTGTCAGCATAAATATGTCTTACTTAAGCTGTGGGTGTTGCATGTTTTGTGCTGGTCACAAGAGTGACTAAGACATGCAGTATGAGACCAAAACAAACAAACAAACAAACAAAGAAAAAATTGAAGGAGGAAGCATGTGGGTATAATCTACCCCAAATGCTTTCCACCTACTCTGTCTGGAGCTCATAACAAAGTCTATCAGTATATGAGCCTGAGCTGCTTAAACTGATCTGTGTGTTCCCTAAAGCCCCCTCAATTAACAAACATCAACTTTGGTATATTTATTTTCTGCATTATTTTGTCTGATATTGTAAATATAGACTTTTATTCACAGCTTTATTTGAATATACTATTTACTATTTCCTTGCTTTTTTCTAGTGTTATAAAGATGTGAACTTACATTTGTACTCTCTTCCTTTTTAATATAAGCACAGGAATAATTTGTCCTGTAGGTATTACCAGATGAGGAGTCTTGGGAAATTCTTGCCAAATGCTTGTTGTCCTGAACAAAGAATTACAGGAGACACACAGAAAAAGTAGTACAATGTACATTTACTGAAGTTAAAAGACATACACTCTGCCCAGTGAGACCTGGCCTGTGAAGAGACACACAATAGCCACAAAGATAAAAGAAGCAGACCTTTTGTACCTGGAATTCCTGAATTGGCTTCTCCCTCCTGTGCATAAGGTATTGGGATGCTTGTCCTATCAACAACTCACATGACCTGGTACCAGATTTAAACTGTCATAGAGGAGACTTGATTGACTTCAGGCCTGATGTGAATGAAGTATTGAAAATAGCACTGTTTTTTGTTTTTTGTTTTTTGTTTTCTGGTTGGTTCCACATACAATGCTCAGAAGCTGCAGAGTCATCCTGCATCTTGTGTTGTGCACACGGGCCCTGGGTCTCCAGGACTTTGACAGATTTTGCCCAGTTGTTTGGCTTAGCCTTAACTTCTTAGCTCATAGGTACACTTTCTCCTATGTTTTCCAAGCCTCACTGGATGTATATTTATTGTCTTAATATTTATTAATGTATATTGTTGGTAGTTTACTTTTCAGTGTGTTATGTGACTTCAAGAGATTTGAGAATTATTTTATATTTAATCTTGAATCTGATTTAGTCACATGGTTATGCCACTTATGCTAAAGGTTCAGGTATGAACTTTTCTGAAACTTGTGTTAGGTCTCCACACACAGTTTTAAAATCAATTTTATTGGTACTTTTTAGGTATGCAATGTAATGATATTAATTATTGGAAATTTGTACCTTTACATAACCTATCTGGGTTCTTATTTTTCCCCATACCCTGCCCTACCTTCAACCCCTCCACCCCTCCCTATTTACAAAGACTTTTTTCCAATTTCTCATATTAATTCCATTCCCTTCTTTCCTTTCCATACTCTTCCCATTCCCCTCCCCCTTTGCACCTTTCTTCCTATTTCACATCTTCTATTAAACCTTTTGATCCTTATTTACAATTTCTGTTTGTATGAGTATTCTATTTTATTAAATTTTATCTTTTTCTCATCACTAAGTGCAATCCTATCTTCTATATCTGAAGTTCTATCTTCACATTTTCTCATTCTGTCGCACAAATTTTCAATGGAGTTTTTAATTTCCTTGATATCTGTTTGCATCTGGTTTTTGACTGCAATTGTTCTTCTCAAGTAATTATTTACTTGAGGCTTTTAGAATTTGCTCTTTTTTTCTTACTTCCTTCTTGAAAAACAGTAAATGCTAAATAAATATTCTCCACTGAGGCAATGACATAACAATTATTGCCATTGATTGGCAGCGACTATACTAGGACCTTACTTGGAAGTCTAAATTCTTCAGTAATCATTCTACTTTAATTGATTCTAGATGATATGCATGATTCCCACACTCAGGAATTGATGTCAGATGAAAAGTCTGCTGAAGGATAGAGTGCTGAGCACTAGAGATGACACAGTTTGTATGACGCCATTCACACACACAGAGAATCATATTCACACATACAAATGATGTGGAGAGTCTGTTTTGAAATCCAGCTTACAAAAAAGGAATGTAGAAGTACAAATGTGGTGTTACTATATGGAGGAATGAAAACAGAATTAATGCAGGCAATCTGAGTACAGCCCAAGTATTCATTTAGCATCTAGACAGATCACTAATCTATCCAGATCCTAATATAAAGATGAAGACAAGGGACATTATGGGGGTTGGGAATGTGGAAGTTGCAGTTATGGAGAAAAGGGTAATATTAATATAGTTATCAGAGAATAAACATGTTTCCAGAGGAAGTAAACTATTTGGTAAATGTTAGGTAAGATTGAATGAGTCTAAGATTTTGTAAATACTCCAGAAACTTCCCAATATGAAGTTACATTACCACTTTCTGAAACAAGTATTATTTTTTCTTCTGGCTCAAAAATTTTCACCTGTCAAAGCTTTTCCAAAGTAATCTCAGGACAATCAATGTATTCTTTCTATGTAAAATGATCAGCTTGTTAAAATTTTATGGCTACTTCCTGCTTAAATTTAATTTAGGAACTTCACTGTCCCTACTTATATCTCTGAAAATAAAGGTACTAGGGAATCTATGAATACTTTACTTCAGGCAGATAAATGGTCTTATGATATGGTTTCTTGGATTCTATATCCATCCAAATCCACCCTTAGAGACATAGTCAGATGCTAACATGAGGACTTTCAATACATTTTCTAGGATCTGGATAAAAACAAATGCAATCATGTAAAAGTTACTCTCATGAGGATGCATACATCACTGAACTGTTACTGATGGTAACATCACCATGGATAAGAATCTTTCTGATGGAAAATTAGAACACTGCACCAAGAACCATGTTTAGATATTTAAAAGTAGTGACAGGAATAAGGAATAAATGACAGAGGATGACGTGGAGACAGGGTGGTGGTAGTCAAATGAAGAGGGAGGACCAGCAGAAAAGAAATGGTAGTACCTTTGTGAAATGTGGTCATGGGGAAATGAGGTTAATAGTTATAAATGAGAAATCTTGCAAAGAGTATTTTTAAATGATGAAGTTCACTTCTTGGGTGCCTAAGTATTTGTTCATACATTCATAAAGATATACAATATGGACTGTTCTTTAAATGGACAGTTCTATAATAACTAAATAGTTCCCCATGGCTTAGATGAAGCCGTATTCCTGGGATTATATTCTGCAACCCAAAAATGAGATTTGCAGCATCAATAACAGTGATTTACAAAATAAAGCTTAATTGTTTTACTTTTCTGTGCTCAACTTCCTGCCCCAGAGAGTTGTACTCTGTCAGTTGGTTTGTACAACCCAGGGAACACGGAGCCCTGGGAGATCTACATTTCCTGGAACATGAAACTTAATGAGGGTAGTGCCTTGGGGCATAATGGAGACCATGGAGAATACAACAAGCTCTATTGTTATCACTCAAGTAATTGGCAGGGTGGTGCGGAAGAGATGAGTACTGAAGAAGAGAAGTAGGGGTGGCTTCTGTCTTTTCTGAGAGTGGTTTATTGGGCTGTTGAAAGAAAAATCAAGAAACAGAGATGTAGACCACTCATCCCCAAAGTCATCTAATAAATATCTTTGGATAACGTTAGAAATTTACAGACGGACTTACAAGAGAATTTGCAAAAATCCACTTAAATTCTTTGTTTTATGAAAGAAGAAGTTGAGGTAAAGTGTAGAGAAATGGTCAGACTCAATGTTTATTCTGTGTTATTGGTAAAATATTTTACAAAGCTAATTGTCTTACTCAGGTTTTGTTATACTACACTCCTTGATCTACAAAACATGGTCTTTCTTCATTTTCTCCTATTCCAAACTGCTTTAGAATTATTCACACGTCTCCTTTCAAGATTCTGCTGCTTAATATTCCCTTTCTATTTATTGATTTTTTGACCCATTTTACAGTTCTAAGTTTTGATAGTTTTCAGGAGTGTATCCACATTTCTTTTGTCTGCAACTTTTCTTCCTTAAGCCTTCAGTGAGAACATTGTTGGTTTCCAAGAATGCTCCCTGAAGCAACCTTAGCAGTCAATTTAGAGAGCATGTATCTTCCTTTCCCACAATATAGTATGGCAGGCTGTTGAATTAAAGTAAGTGGTAAAGGAGAATACCTGAAATTGTGATGAAATATTTCACTTGAGAATGTAGGAGAATGAGCATGGGGTCTTTCCTGACTGTTCTTACCTGGCAGAAAGTGTGAGAGGAAATTCTGGGGCCCAAGACTCTGGGCTAAACAGTAAGACAAGTGCTGGTCTATAAGGTAGGAGCCTGGACCTCCCTCTAAATTTGTCAGCAACAGAGCACTACCAAACAAACTTTTATTGACTTGTAGTACTTAGATCTTCTTTTGAAATGTGAAAAGGTTTCATGATAATGTCTAAATTAGCTTTCAAATTGTTTTCATCTTGAAGAAATTGTATGAGAAAAGTTATCCCAAACAGACTCTTCTTCTGCCCTTACCTGCTGCTTCTGAGGAACCATGGACCCCTTCAACCACACCTGGACCCAGACTTTCATCCTGGCTGGTTTCAATATCTCTGGGAGGCTAAGACATTTGGCTTTCTTGGGAGCCCTGTGCATCTATCTCCTCACACTTGCAGGGAACTTGTTCATCATTGTCCTGGTTAAGGCAGATTCTGGGCTCTCCACACCCATGTACTTCTTCATCAGTGTGCTGTCCTTCCTGGAGCTCTGGTGTGTCAGCAGCACGGTGCCCACCCTGCTGCACACCTTGCTCCATGGGAGTTCACCCATCCCCTCAGCCCTGTGCTTCACACAGCTATTTTTTCCATTCTTTGGGCATAACAGAGGGCTTCCTTTTGTGTGTCATGGCACTGGACCGCTACCTCGCCATCTGTCTTCCACTCCGCTACCATGCACTCATGAGCACACAGGTACAGAGATGGTTAGCTGGGGCCACAGGGATGACTGGCTTCTCAGCTGCATTTGTGTCAGTTAGCCTCACTGCCACTCTGCCCTACTGCTTGAGAGAGGTAGCTCATTATTTCTGTGACCTGGACCCCCTAATGCGTCTGTCTTGTGTGGACACAGGTTGGCGTGGTCAGGTCTTTAGTGTGATGGTTGGCATCTTGAACACATGCCCTCTTGTTATCCTTTTAGGATTCTATGCAGGCATCGTGAAAGCTGTGCTGAAGCTGCCCTCGGCTGCCAGTCGGGCCAAGGCCTTCTCTACCTGTTCCTCTCATATAATTGTTGTGACCCTGTTCTTTGGTTCTGCCTGGATTGTGTATGTGGGGCCACCTGTGGTGTGTGCTGAGGGCAGAGACAAACTGATGTCTTTGATGTACTCTGTTTTTATCCCTTTTTTCAACCCCCTTATTTATACCCTTCGTAACAAGGAAGTGAAGGAGGCTGTTAAAAGGATTGCTGAAAGGATGAAGTCTTTGTTAAAGAAACCCTGAGACTGTACAGATCATGGTTGATCCTGTTCAGAACTGCAGAATTCACTTGTTAGTTAAGAAAATCAACTAATTAATTCACCAATATCTCATATCATATATTAAATACATTGTAATATGTATAGTTTCTTGTATTAGTATATTTTGAGGAATGTAGTGGAAAAAGGAACACACAAGGGACCTATAAGTTAAGAGAAACAATGACAAACAGTGAAGTGGTAATTTTTAAGTAAACCTAAAATAAATGGCAATTGAATTCTTTTGAGAGAATTTGAAGAAATAAGGGTGCTGTGGCATTGTGCTTAGACAGGATAGTTGGAGGAAGGTGTTGATGTTACTGTGAGATACTGAAGAAAACCACAAGGACACCTTGGGTAAATGTTCAAGTTTGCACTGTGATCTGTGCAAAGAGGATTTATAAGAAGGTGAATTTTAGTGTCCCTGGATATCTGGAGCCAGAATGGCGAATTTATGCTCTAACAAGAACGAGCAGGAGGTTGGAAACAAAGGGACCCAATGAAGTGCTGGTCAAGATTTATAGAAACAAATCTTCTACTGAGAATTTGAAATAATCAGTTTTTCAGCTATCACTGATGGACACCCTGGTGTGAAAAATCATCTTTGGTAACAATAATAAGAAACGTTTGTACATTTTCTGTTTTCAAGGAGCTTAAAGGTTTTATTTGGGGGGGTGCTTCGATTCTTCCTGTCTCTCATTCTCCTCTTTCTATCCCTCTTGCAAACAACAAGCAACATCTGAAACATTGCTGTCTAATTCAAAGACAAAGAGTTTTCATCGTGGTTCCGTGTGTATCTGTAATAACTGGAGGTGATGGAAATTGGTAATGAGTATACGGATTTAAAGAAAAAGAGCAGAAAAACAAAAACAAGAACCACAAAATCTACTACATTGTCCTATAAAACCTGAAACTTTACCTGAGCCTAATCACCGCAGTGCCCATCTGTCCAGTACTTTTATGAAGGGTGTCCTCAAACTACAGTCATGGAAGTGTAAGTTCTTCCTCAGGGATTTCTGTTTCAGGTTACCATTGCCACAGACCTACTGAAAATTCAAAAGAAAAAGCCGTTTCTTAAGTAGAAACTCTCTAAACAGCAGTTTAAAATGTTTAAAGCAATAGCACACTTGAGTTTTGTGTTTCTTGTTTTGAATAACAACTTTGAAACATGGTTATGGCTTTAATATGTGATATGTTCTAACAGTTTGTGCACTGAGCACATAAACTTCTCAGTAGCTTCTCCCATTGACGAGTTCCTCAGCAAGATGTCATTGTGTTTATTTTAACAATTTGAAGAGAAAAGCTGTGCACAAGTGTAATTTGCATGAAGTGACATACATTAATGTCGGCTTCCATTTTATTCGCTCTTCTTGAGTAAGTTAAAGAATGTTTCAGAATCTGAGGAAAGCTGTTAAATTTGGACATGTTGTTTAACTTGAGGTTTTTCTATGACAAGATAGACTCTAATGAATTTTCCTGGATCATGATGAAAAAAAATCTAGAGTACATTCTCTGTTCGAAAGTTTGGTGACTCTGAAGTAAAAACAAAACCAAAGAAACAATAAGACACCTGATTTTAATATTAAACCATAAAGATGAATCTTGCGTGGGAAGAAATAACAGTAAGAGCAGAGACTACACATGTTCTTTAACGGGTCAAAGCAAATTGTTCTTTTGAGACCAAAAGTCACTACTTTCAACTCTTATGGTAGAACCAACATACAGCTTTTGTGGCTTCCTTCAAACAAACACCATGCACAGCTAGAGGGATTCCCAAAATAAGGCAATGAATGAACCTTTGACTTCAGTAGCAGTGAACACACTCGCTGCCCCAAATCTGTCTTTTGACAAGAGAAAATCAAGTCAAGATTTAGGAAATAACTTGAAAGGTTACAGAGCAACTAAAATAGGCTGGGAAAAAGAAGCACCATTTCCATTTTATCAAAATACACTTAGACTCTATTTTTTTTTTTCTTGTACCTAAAGCAGAAAGCCTGTGGCCATGAGCACCTCTCAGTAGGACTGCGAGGGAATGCAGGCTCTGGGAGTCACGGACTTCCTCTGGAGGGCTGTCTTATTTGGAGAGAACCCTCATTCCTCTAGCCAGTGTGGTCTGCCAGGGAAATTTCCAGGGTTTGCCTGGTCAGCCCCTTCCTCTCTATTTTCCTTTCCAGAAGTAGCACATGGGTCCATACTTCACAGAATCATCTCATGCTCCTGCTTAATTCTTTGATGCCTGATGACAAAGAAACTCATGATTACACAGATATACTGTTTATACTGACATATTATGCTTATATCCTCTGTTTCAATAAGTCTTCCATAGCAGACACCTCATTAAATATATTTCCAAAATCATATTTTAAGTTAATGGAACTCAATTCAAAATATTTAACTCTACTGATGAGGAAAGAAGGACATCATTTTTAAAAACACAAAGGGTCTGATCACGTGAACAGAGTCCCTACTCTCCCTAGAATTGCTGACATTTGTGGAGTTTTTAGAACCTATAAAAATCCAAGAGCGAGGCCATTTCTTTTACTTAAATCAGGCGAGCAAGAGTAAATGTTCTTTTTTTAAATTGATTTTTTAAGAGTAAATCTTGTAAACCATGACTTACATGAGCTTCAGAGTCATTTTTGGAAAGGTAATTTTGTTGTCTACAGTCACAACGATCTAACTGTCAGGTGTAAAGCGCCAGCATGGCCTGCATCTTAGTTAAAGGATAAACTCTCCCTCTTGAGAAAACAAGACAGGCCCAAGGTCAGTAAAAGGGAGGCGTTTACCCAGGACAATGGTCAGGAACAAACACGAGATGTGGAAATTCCAGGTAGTAAAGATAAACGATTCACAGCTCTGTACATGGTCACAGAAATGTCAGCCTCCATCCTGTGCAAACTTTATGTTCTGTTCCTTTTTTCTAACCGTTGCATTCTGCTTCTGTAATTTTGCTTGCTTCTGCCCCATCTAGAAATGTATAAACCTGTCTTGTACACCCGGCTCGGGGCGCTCTCCAAGTCACTGCTTGGAGGGGCTGTCTGGCCAGACTAATAAAGGTCTGTTTTGAAACCTTTCTTGGGTGCGGTTGGTTCGGTTCCTCTGGGCATCGTCTCTCTGTCACTGTTTGGTATTCTTTGGGATGTTCAGGTAAGATCCTCAGTGGTCTTACACTAACAACACCACCAATGTTTTATAGGCCATTGATTCAATTTATTGACTCACTTTGTGAAAAAGTGGAAAAAATCTTTTTCAAGTTCTACTGATCCTAGGGACCTGGATATGTTGTGGGATAAGTGTATCACTTGAATCTTCTTAGGCAGATGTTAACCTTACATAAATATTTTTATTTAGTGAGAATGTACATCATTGATCCACTAAATGAGAAAATTCCAAGGCAGGGCAAGCGATCTCTGTTAGAATAGGTCTCAAATAACTTGGGTGCTAATTGATAAATGAGAACTGCTGTCCTTAACTGACTGGTTGCTTCAAGGTAGGACCTGGACTTCTGGAGCTCAATCCTTTGCTCAACTCTTCTTCTCTGTGCCACAGGCCTAGGCTCTATATGTTTTGTTAACTCATCCTTGCAGGGGTTGGCTGTGGCTTCTAGAGTTGTACTGTGATATTCTAGGAGAACCAGAAGAAAAAATATATAAATATATAATATACTGAAGTGGTTTTTGTATGAGGGCCCTAACTTCAGCAGTAGGTTACTGCATTGATGGGTTTTTAACAAGATTCCCTGTTAGGAGGTGAGGCTTAATTGGAGGAAATAGGGCACTGGGTTGTGCCTTTGAAGGCTCTAACTGTCCCAGCTCCACCCCTTCTTTTCTCTCTTGCTCTCTTCTTTTGTTTCAGCTTTCTGAATGTCGTGAATGCTGCAGCTTTCCTCCCCCACTTCCCTCTGACAGGATGTTTTTTTTCCCCCCTTGGAGTCAGCTAACCATGGACTAAAATCTCTAAAACCGTGAGCCAAAATAAATCCTTTCTCCCAAAAGTTGTGTATGTCAAGTATTTTGTCCCAGAGTTGGAAAGCTGACTAATGGAGAACTTGGTAAGAGAGAAATGAGGGTATTTTGCTTGTGTGATTATACTTGATCTTGTAGGACAGAAAACTTTGAAGCTCATTTCAGGAAGAGTTTGGAAAAGTCCAAAGAACCGTGCTAGTGAAAGCCTAGAATAATGTAAATAGATACTGAGAGACAATTGTGGAATGCATTCAGATTAGAATGCTAATAGGAGTGGAGACAGTAAAGACTGTGCTCATGAACTTTCAGATGGAAACGAGAACTATATTGGAAATTGGATTAGAGACCATTGATGTTACATTCTAGCAAACAACTTGTCTAAAATTTGCTAATTTCTTAAGACTTTGTAAGAGATTGAATGTAATGGTGATGGACTAATTAATCTGATGGAGGAAATTTCAAGGCAGCACAACATTCAGTGTGCGGCATGTGTTTTACTGACTGCTTTTAGCCAAATTTCAGGAGAGAATCAGGAGCTAAAACAAAGCAGAAAGCTATTAAAAGCTTGCAGTTTGGACAGAAAACAGAGAAGGTAAAGCTGGGGCCAAATTAGTGTAGTTGCTGAGGAGATTATTGGCATTTAAAATGAAGCCAACATTTTGCACTGAAACAAACAAACAAAAAGATGCCTCAAGGAAGTTTCTACTCATTGCAGCCTCAAGATTGTAAAGGTGTTAACAGTTCATTTTGGAAGAAAGCTACTGGACTCCCTGGTCCAATTCCTCAAGTGATTGGTTCCCAGGAGATTTGCTTCTCCGAACTAAGCCATCCAGGCATTCAGAGGACATCCTGGAAAGTTTACCAAGGAGGTGACATTACTATTCATTCTGGATACAGACATTGTATCTCGTACATGGTGATGGTTTTCCAGACACAAAGACAGCATGAGTTTTGAGTTCCTGGAGGCTTTCATCCTGGTTTCAGAGGAAGGGCTGGCAATAAATCATGGGCTGAATACCTTGCTAGGAACCTCTGAGAGGGTAATGTGTGGAGCTGTGGAGAAAGAGGTTAAAGCTATAGCGGAAACCCTAGGAAGGTGGACATGCCAGGGATATGCCAAGGAAAGCTACATTAATTGATCAGAACCAGTCCACTATAAAGACCGCATGGGCTATAATTGTTAAGGCCATACAGGTGGGGCTGCCCGAGCCCCTTGTAGCTTACATGTTGCCACCACGTGTGTTTGGTACTGGACACAGAGCTGGGGTATTCATGTTTGCCCTTCAAAAATCTCAGTCTTGCTTTGTTCTGATTTTCTTTCGATTTCCCTATTCCTCCCTTTGGAATAGTAATATTTACCTTTGACATTTATCTTGGTGTTATGTAACTTGTTTTTTATTTTTACAGCGTCTCACAGTTAAGAGTTTGACTTGATTCTCAGTGAAGTCTTTGAATCAGGATGTTTAAGGAATGCTAGAAGTATTTGAGTTTGAAGAATCTAGGAAATAGACAAGATGTATTTGCATTAGTAGGTGAACATTAGACTCTGAAAGCCTGCAGCAGAATGTTATGGTTTAAATATGAAGTGTAATATTGTACACTGAGGAGTTCAATAATTAGCAAGACCCTCCTACTGGAAGTTACATAGAATATACAGCAATTTCAAGCACAAGCTGAATTAGAATCTAGAGCATAAAACAAATCTCAACAAAATGAAAGAATTATTAATCTTAGATTGATTCAAATCATAAACTAATCATTTTAGAAACAAATTACTAAATGGAAAATTTAACCTTTCTATATGTTTAGTATTTTAAAATCTTATTTCCTGTTAAAAAATTAAAATATAAGATTAATAAAAATAAGATGGAAAGAGGAGTGAAATTTTTTAAAAGAGTAAGGATAAAAGATTTATATAACCACAAGCATGACAAACATAAAATTAAGGGCAAAACTGTCCTGAATCCTTTGCCTTGAATAAGTGGAAACACAAAGATGAATTCTGTGGATAGGACAGACTGCCAAATGGAGACATCTTTCATTATCTAATAACTTCATTTAAATATGGTCAGTGTGTACAACAGTCCAGTTTATGTTGTCTGACATAATTATATTATTATACGCATCTCCTTTTAACAATGATCAAGAAAAGAACAAAACATTCTGAAAAAAACTGAAGGGTGAGTATACTCTAAACATTTCTTTGAATTATACTTTATTTCGCTGAAGCAAGTGTGATAGAGGGCTCTAAAACCATACATTTAACATGTACATTAATGCCCATGAAGAGAAAATTTGAACAAGAATATGTATTATCTCTTTCTGCAATTAGGATTTTGGGCTGGTTGGATACTTTCTTGTAGTCTTTCTTTCTTGCAGTCTAGAAGTCTTTCTAGGATTCATGTCAAATGGAATGATTCTTAAAGTAGTAAAATGAGAGAAAATTTACTCAAAATAAACTGTGCGTGTGTTTGTGTATGTGAGTATATTCATGCAGTAAGGCTGTTAAACTATTATCCTGGATCCAACAATGGCTCATAGACCAAATAAGATCTGCAGTCTTGGTTTCAATGGTATGATATAATATGTCTAACACACTATATATATATATATATATATATCGATATCTATATCTATTCCTCTTAATCTATTGATATGCAATTTTTTATCTTTTTATTGTACTAGTTAAAATATGTTTAATTTAAATAAAAATATAAAAAGGATTAAAATATAAAATAATAAAAGATCTGAATTCTGTTTTTATAAATAAAATTATATCAAAACATAGCCACATCCATTCCCTTATTTATTTCCAGTGACCACACTTGGGTGAGGACACAGATGAGTAGTCCTGACAGAGACTGTAAGCCTTGTGAACTGTTAAATATTTACTATTTTGTCCTTTCAGAAAAGCCTGCCCACTCACTGTCTAAAGTATTACACAATATTGTGTCGTAGAGATTGCTAAACTTTATATTGATTCATATTTTATATTGATTTATCGTTTGTATGAAATTATTATTTTGTCAGTTAAATTATAATCTATGATTTGTAGGCTCAGGACAAATTAATTAGTGGTCACATAGAAGTTTCATGATATTTTCCAATTGAGCACCTCCCAATTGTGACTGAATTCTGAGTAAGTACCTTTAGATATTTTAATTCACACCTAAGTTATTAGCAGTGATTTTTTAACTTTCATTTCATTCTGCGTTCGTGCAAGTCCTGTGTCCTGGTTACACTCTGGGAGGAAGAGAAATAAATGTATCTTAGATGAGAGCATTACTATGAAAGTTTCTAGCTGGATGAAAAACTTTTTCTAAGGAATACTTGTTTTATATATTCAAAGACAGTAATGTAAAGGTCTGTCACAGTGGTCTCTGCTCACTCATCGGTGAGTTCCAAAAGTTTTCCTAGTAACACAGGTAAGAGACTAAAGAGCATACTCCTCAAATGTGTAGTCCACATAAAGTGGGTGGGATGAGAAAAGGGGAGATGACAGAATCAAAATCTGAATACCTTAGGGCACTGGGAAGACAGACTGAACGGCACAAGATGAGCTATAAGGGAAGGAGGAAGTGGTCTCGTGTTTGCATATCAAACAACAAGGGCAAATGCAATGCCCATGGCAAAACCCTCTGAACAAGTAAAGGTAAAAAAATGTTTAAATTCATTTATTAAGTGTCTGAATGGCTTCTTTGTGCCAGAAACTATATAAGGCAAATAGGCAGACCACTGAACAAATAAATATGAAATGAATAATGATGGTATCCGCCCTCACAAATCAATCTGAAAGATAATGAACGAATTAGCAGAAATGGGATGAATTCAGAATTGTGAAGTGGCATAGAAACCTACAACTGGAGTTTGAAGTCTAACCTGGTTTCAAATGTTACATTAGCACTTACAGAAGCAAATCTCTTCTATTGGATCAAATAATCTCCACCTCTCAAACACAGCTTCTCCGGTTTAATAGGAATAGATGAAGTGTTGTCATTCCACTTTATGGGATCTGCTTGTTCAAGTTTTGTGGTTACCTCCTTGATTTAAATTTAATGTAGCACCTTCCCCACCTCTGTCTCTGAAAAACAAAAGTACTTTTGGATCTATGAGAAATTCAATGCTTTACTTCCAATAGATAAGTGGCCTTATTGTGTAATTTCTCTGGACTCCATATCTATTCAAGTAAACTCACAGAAATAATAAGTATTCAGCTGATATCAAAGCTCTGGTGTTCCCTGTTTAATGTGTGAAATATTAGAGTGAAAACCAAGGTAACTCTTGGCCAGTTCCCCCTTACTGACATCTGAACACTCAGTAGGTGGATGGACAGTAAGAATCAAGGGACAAAGGGCAGCACAATCACACAATTTATGTTGTGTAGTGCTAAGGCTAACATTCTATCACGTGAAATATTTATGTAGTTTGTATTCCTAACACAAGTATGTGTGGGTGCAAAAGGTCAGGCAGTTGATAGACACCTGGGATGTCAGGTGGATATTAGGGCTGCCTTACAGGCAATGACAAGTGACCACAAGATAGCACTGCCTTTCATATTTTTTACAACAATAATTTTATTTTTCTCAATAAATCATTCATCTTTAAGGGTCCAAATATTAATGTAATGTAAAAGGATTTATAGAGACAAGTCTTGCTCTAACTCTGACCTATAAGATCCTGTGTATTACTCCCTACCCCTAGTAGACATGGCCTTCAATTTTTTTTCTGGTATGATTATCATGTTTGTTTTGTAAAGCACAGAAGGGACCAATATTTTTATTTCTCATTCTTATTTTTATTTCTCATTAGGGCCCATACCATATACTTTATTCTGTCTTCTATTCCTATTTCTCAAAAAAAAATGTTGGAGATACTTGTATTTTCTTATGGAGTATACACAGGCACTTTAAAATAATAGCTCCATGGTTCACCAGTACTTTGTGAAAGGACACTTGTGTGGCTTCTAGCTTTGCTATTACAAATGTCACCGGAGAGAATAACCTTGTGTATGCATCCTTTCCTGAATATTACATACAAATTTCTGCAAGTGGGTCATAGTACAAATAACTGTGGTAAATATCTCTGATTTTTCTTCAAAAGTAATTATATCTTTTAGCCTTCTGATCAGCAAGGAATGAAAATGTGTTTCTCTATAACTTCTTCAATTTTGTTTGCATAAATTCTTAAGTATTTCTAAATGTAAAAGCTGAGAATTTAGCTCTCCTATATTTTAAAAATTCAAATCTACCTCATTATATTTGAAGTAATATTTCCTGCTTAAAGTTGGAAGAAACATGTATTTTTATACTGTTAGCAGTTTTTTCATTGCGTTTATTGGTACTTCTAAGCATACAGTACAGTTACATTTATCATCGGGATCTTGTACCTTTACATGACAGATCTTGGTTCCTGTTTTTTCTCCATACCCCTGCCCTCCCTTAACCCCTTCCTCCCTCCCCTATATACAAAGACTTTGTTTCCATTTTTTCCTTTTCTCATATTTTTTTCTTTTCCCTTATTGCCTTTCTTTTCCCTTTCCCACTTCTCCTATACCTTTAGCTATTTTCTTCCTATTTCACATTGTCAGTTCTACAATTTGAATCTTATTTACACTTTTACTATTAGCATTTTTGACGATCTATCTCCCCTCTCTCGCCATACAGTAAATATCTTAAAAGAAAAGACAGTATTTTATATATCTCATCCAAGTTCCTAGAATAGGATACGGACAAAAATAGATATTTAGAATATGTATTAAGTT
This sequence comes from Fukomys damarensis, assembly GCF_012274545.1. Classification (NCBI taxonomy): domain Eukaryota; kingdom Metazoa; phylum Chordata; class Mammalia; order Rodentia; family Bathyergidae; genus Fukomys; species Fukomys damarensis. The sequence goes on from NW_022900931.1 coordinate 49,121,173, forward strand.
CATAAATAAACAATTGTGAAGTAATTTATTTCTCATATTATTATTATTTTGTTGTTGTTGTTACTGGGGACCAAGCTCAGGACCTCGAGCTTGTGAGGCAGGTGGCAGAACCACTGAGCTAAATCCCAGGCCCCCTCATATTTTTTTAATTGCATGTGGTGTTAGCTTTTCTAATGCTTTAATCACACTTTTAAATGTTATAAATATAAAGATAGCACAATAGCAATGTTTTTAAATTCATTTTAATGGTACATTTTAGGTTTACGTTAGAATGACTTTTATCACTGAAGATTTGTATCGCTACATATCTTGATTCTCATTTTTACCCCATTCCCCTGTCCTCCATTCAATCCCTCCACCACCCCTCCCTCTTTACGAAGACTATTTCAATTTTTTCCATTTTCTCATGTTAATTCCATTCCCCTTTCATTTCCCCACCCCCCAGAATCCTCTACCCTATTACACCTTTTCTTCCTATTTTACTTGATCTATTATACATTTTGATACTTATTTACTCTTTCAGTTTCTCACACAGAGAAACTATTTGGTATTTACACGTGCGTCCTATTTATTTCACTTAAGTATATCGCTGCAATGTGCATCCATTTAATTATAAATGCCTCTAATTTATCATTTTTTATGGCCGAGTGGTACTCCATCTTATAAAAAACAAACACATTTTCCTTATACAGTCTCCACTTGATGGGCAATTGGGCTGTTTCCATATTTTTGCTATTCCAAATTGTGTCCCTATGAACATGGATGTACATATATTGTTGTGGTATGATAATTTTAATTTTTTCAGATTGATACCCAGCAGAGAAATAGCTGGGTGAAATGGGCCTTCCAATCCTAGATCTTTGAGGTATCTCCATACTGATTTCCACAGTGGTTGTACCAGTCTACACTCCCACCAACCATGGAGAAGTGTTACTTTCTCCCCACAACCCCACCAGCATTTGTTATAGGTAGATTTCATGATAGTAGCCATTCTTTCTGGAGTGAGTAGAATCTCAGTGTTGTTTTCATCTGCCTCTCTGGAATGACCAGGAATGTTGAACATTTTTTGATATGCTTATGTGCTATTTCTACTTCTTTGTCTGAGAAGTGTCTGTTCATTTCAGGGGCCCATATTTGGATTGGATCCTTAAATTTGAGAGGTCTGATCTTTTTGAGTTTATATATTCTAGATAGTCGACCTTTATCTAAAGAACAGCTTGTAAAATTTTTTTCCCACATTGTGGGTTGTCTCTTTAAGGTGTTAGTTGTTTCTCATGCTGTGCAGAAGCTTTTTAATAAGGGTGATCCCACTTGTTGATTCTTTGTACTAATTCTCCTTCAACCGAGGTTTTGTTCATGAAAGCTTTTCCTATTAAAATATCTTCAAGACTTCTACCTAACTTCTCTTCTAGACAGTTTAGTGTTTCTGTTTCAATATTTATGTCTTTAATCCATATTGATTTTAGTTTAGTGCATGAAGAGAGGTATAGGTATACTTTTAGTCTTTGGCAAGTTTTTAGGTCTTCGTTCAACTTGGGCAATTCATATATGTATCTAAACATCTCTATTTCCTCTGTGTTTCCCTTCTTATTGGTGTATAGGTTCTCGAGGTTGTATAGGTATTGATGATCCTTGGGATTTGTGCTGGATCTATTATAATTTCATGATTTTCATTCCTAAATCGTGGATTTGGGTATTTTATTTATTTTTATTGATAAAGTTGTCTAACAGTTTGTGAATTTTGTTTATTCTTTCAAAGAACAACCTCTTTTCTTCATTGATTTTTGTATCATTCTCTAGGTCTCCATTACATTGATTTGGGCTCTGATCTTTATAATTTTCTCCCTTGTATGAGACTTGGGTTTGTCCTGCGCTTCTATTTCTAGAAGCTTAAGGTTCAGCATTAGGTTGTTTATTTGAGATCACTCTATTTTCCTAAAATGATTGTTTTGGACCCTTTAGCTTTCAGTCTATGAGTTTCATTTTTGAATTCATTGTGCTTGTTGTATGCAGCATATTGTTGGATCCTGTTTCTTGACCCATCCTGCCATTCTTTCTTTGGATTGGTGAAATGAGACCATTTACAATGATACTCATAACTGATATGTATTGACTTACCCTTAGGTCTTTTTCTTTGTGTTGGATTCCCCCGCTTAGCATTTAATTATTTGTCTTGCCCGATGGATTCATTCGGCTGGATTTCCTGGGGTTAAGGTCCTCATTGTCTTTTCCTGGGGTATTGTTTAGCATTTTTTGGAGTGCTGGTTTGGTATTCATGAAGTTCCTCAGGTGCTCTTTGTCATGAAAGTAACTTATTTCTTCACTGAGTTTGAAAGATACTTAGGCAGGGTACATCCATTTGCGTTGGCGGCTGTTTTCCTTTAGGGCTTGAAGTATATCACTCCAGGCTCTTCTTGCCTTGAGAGTTTGTGTTGAGAAGTCTGCTGTGATTCTGACGGGCTTTCCTTCCTATGCGATTTGTTTCTTTTGTCTAACTGCTTGTAGAATTTTATTCTTCTTTTGGGTTTCTGGAATCCTAACTATTATATGCTTATGTTTAGTTTTTTTGTTTTGTTTTGTTTTGTTTTGTGCTGGGGATTGAATCTGGGACCTTGCACTTGCAAAGCAGGTGGCAGAGCCACTGAGCTAAATCCCCAGCCCCATAGGTGTAGATTTTTAAATCATGGCTACTTGGAGTTCTATATGACTCACATCCATATGTCAAGTTCTTTCTCCCTGTTTGGAATTTTTTTTGCCATTACTTCTGTGAAGATTTTTTAAAAAATATAACTTGCACTCTTTCCTTTTTCTTCATTAAATTCAATCAATCTTATGCTATTCTTCTTTACATCATCTAGCATCTACTGAATTTATTTCTCATGATCCTTTACTATATTTTTAAAAGTTTTCTTTTTCTGGTCAATAATTGCAATCCATTGTTCTATATCTGAAATTCTGACTTTACATTTGCTCATTCTGTTGCGCAACCTTTCAATAGAGTTTTTAATGTCCTGGTTATCCGTTTGCATTTGTTTCTTGAATTCCACTTGATTCCGATGCTGGGATTCCATCATGTTCCTCAGCTCCACTAGTTTTTATCGATTTCTGTTCTAGAGTTTTTAATCATGTCTTGCACTATGAACACAATCTCTGTTGTTGTCTTATAAATTATTTCTGTTTTCATTTTTCCAAATCCTCTTTCTTTGCTAGTTCAGGGCATCCAGATCATTGAGTGTCAGGCTGTTCACTCATTGCCCTATGTGGTTGCCTTAGGTGATTTGGCAGTGTGATTTTGAGACTTGTTTATGGATCTTCTCATTTGAACAGATGCAGCCTGCTGCACTTTTTTTGAGGTGACTTTTTGCTCACCCCATCGCCTTCAATTCTCAGCAAGCCACCAGGAGGCTTTTTCTCTACTGCTCACCACTGCACCATTTCCTGGGCTCCAATGTGGCCTTCTGGATCCCTGCACAGCCCCGTTGTCCAGGGTGGGTTCCTGCTGGAGTCTGTGCACACTTGGGATGATATCTGGCTGTGACTCTGTTTGGGCCTGCCCCTGCACATAGCTGTAGTCTGGTAGGGCCTTTGGCTGGAGGCTGAACAACACAGTCGCTACGGTCTGCATGCACTTCCCAATAGTATCAGGGCATTTCTCTGTCTGTTGTTTCTGTGCCTGTGAAGCTCTCTTCCTGGTGGTCTATGACTTGGGTTTCTGGGCCCAAGTAGCCAAGGTGGGGTGGGACCCGGGCTGAACACATCTGCAGGCACACAACTCTGGACAAATCCAGCCATAACAGAAAAGCTTACAAGAGTAAAATCTTAAAGTTAATTATAATTTTACAACTGTAAAAGTTTTTCATCTATTTATTCCAAGTTTTTAAACAGCACTTGCTCTTTTCTCAAATACTAGCACTGATACAGTAAATTTTTGAATAAGTTACATCCTACTTTTTGTTTTCTAAAATTTTTAACATAGGTAATTGTAGATGCAATCATTCTTCTCAAGTAATTATTTACTTGAGGCTATTAGAATTTGTTTTTTTTTTTCTTACTTTATTTCTGAAACACAGTAAATGCTAAATAAATATTCTCCACAGAGCCAATGACATAATTATTTCCAGTGATAGGCAGTGACTATTCTAGGACCTTACTTGGAAGCCTAAATTCTTTACAAATCATTCTGCTTCAACTGATTCTACATGATATCCATGATTTCTGTGGTCAAGAATTTATGTCACACAAATAGTCTGATGATTGATATAGTGCTGGGCATTCTAAAGAACACAGTTCATATGATGCCACTCAGACACACAGAGAATGATATTGAGATATACAAATGATGTGGACAGTCTTTTGATATCTGGCTCACAAAATAGGAATGTAAAAGTACAAACATGGTGTGACTATTTGTAGGAATAAAAGCAGAGTTAGTTCAGGCCCTCTGAGTACAGCCCAAGCATCTATTTAGAGTTTAGTCAGATCACTAATCTATCCATATACTAAAGTAAGGATGAAGAAAAGGAAGATCATGGTGTTTGGGAATGTGAGAGTTTCAGTAATGGACAGAAGGGTAATACAAATGTGGGTACCAGAGATTAGCCAGGTTTCCAGAGGAAGTGGGGTATTGGCTGAATGTTGGATAAGCCTGAAGGAGAATCAGATTTTCCAAATACTCCAGAGACTTCCCAATATGAAGCTATATTAGCTCTTTCAGAAACAAATATTGTGTTTTCTTCTAGCTCAAAAATCTCCACCTATCAGTCAAAGCTTTTGCAATTTAATCTCAGGGTAGTCAATGTATACTTTCTCTCAAAAATGATCTGCTTGTGAAGGTTTTATGGCTACTGCCTGCTTTAAATTTAATTTAGGAACTTCCTTGTCCCCGCTTCTGTCTCTGAAAGTAAGGGTACACAGGAATCTATGAATACATTTCTTCCAGTAGATGAATGGTTTTATGATATGGTTTCTCTGGATTCCACATCTATCCAAGTCTACACTGAGAGACAGCATTGAGCTCAAAGCCTTACATAAGGACTTTCAGTGCATTATTGAGGGTCTGGATATAAACAAACATGATCATGTAAAAGTTACTTTCATGAGGATTCATACATCATTGCAGTAATGCTGAAGGTAACATCACCCATGGTTAATAATCTTTATGATGAAAATTTAAAACATTTTTCCAAGAACCATATTTATATATTTAAAAGCAATGACAGGAACAAGGAATAAATGACAAAGAATGACATGGAGACAGGGTGGTTGTGGGCAGATGAAAGTGGAGGTGACCAGCAGAAAAGAAATAGTAGTACCTTTGTGGAATGTGGTCATGGGGCAATGAGGTTAATAGTGATGGAAGAGAAATCTCTTTGCAAAGAGTGTTTTTTAAATGATGAAGTTCACTTCTTGGGTGCCTAAGTATTTGTTCATGCATGCACAAAGATATACAGTGTGGACTGTCCTTTAATGGACAGTTCTATAATAACTAAATAATTCCCCATGGCTTAGATGAAGCAATATTCCTGGGATTAGATTTACAACCCCAAAATGAGGTTCCCAGTAACAAGAAAGTTATTTGCATAATAAAGCTTTTCTGGTTTACTTCTCTGTGCTCAACTTCCTGCCCTAGAGAGATTCATACTGAGAATTGCTTTTTATGACACAGGGAACATGGAGCCCTGGGAGATGTACATTTCCTGGAACATGAAACATAATGAGGGTAGCGTCTTGGGGGCAGAAAAAAGGCCGTGCAAAATACAACATGTTTTACTCTCATCAGTCAAGTAAGTGGCAGGGGTGGTGCAGAAGAGATGAGAGTACCTGGAGAATAGAAATAAGGGTGGCTTCTGCTTTTTCTAAGTGTAGTTTATTGGGCTGTGGAAACAAAAATCTAGAAACACGAATGTAGATTAGCCATCTCTGGAGTCATCTGACAAATGTCTTTTTGTTACTTTAGAATTTCACTGGGAGTCTTACAAGGGACTTTGCAAAAATCAACTTAAAGTTTTTCAATTTATGAAAGAAGAAGTTGAGGTAAAGAGTAGAGAAATAGTCAGACCCAATGTATATTTTATGTTATTGATAAAATATTGTACAAGGCCAGTTTTCAAATAATGTTTTCAATATACTATAGCCCTTCTTGATCTACAAAACATGAACTTTGTTGATTCTCTCCTCTCCCAAATGGCTTTAAAATTTTCCATGATATCTCCAATCAAGATATTTCTGCTCAGTGTCACTTACTTATTGATTATTCAATCCAGTTCACAGTTCCAAGTATTGATAATTCCTAGCACAATATCCACATTTCTTTTGTCTCGAACTTTTCTTTGTTCAGCCTTCAGTGAGAACGTTGATGATTTCCAAGAATGCTCTCTGAAGCAACCTTAGCAGTTAATATAGACAGCATATATCTTCTTTTCCCACAATGTAGTACGGCCAGCTGTTGAATTAAAGTATATGGTAAAGGGGAATATCTGAAATTACAATGAAATATTTCACTTGAGAATATAGTAGAATGAACATAGTGATTTTTGACATTTTTTTGCCCTGGCAGAAAGTGTGAGAGAAAATTCTGGGGCCCATGACTCTGTGGCTAAACAGTAAGACAAGTGCAGGTCTGTAAGGTAGGAGCCTGGACCTCCCTCCAACTCTGTCAGTATTAGAGCACTATCCAGCAAACTAATTTTGTCTTGTAGTATGTAGGTCTTCTTTTGAAATGTGAAAAAGCTCAACTGGATAATCTCTGAATTATCTTTCCAGTTCCTTTAGTCCTGAAGAAATTGTGGAAGAGAAGATGTCCTGAAGAAACTTCTGCCCTTACCCGCTGCTTCTGAGGAACCATGGACCCCTTCAACCACACATGGACCCAGACTTTCATCCTGGCTGGTTTCAATATCTCTGGGAGGCTAAGACATTTGGCTTTCTTGGGAACTCTGTGCATCTATCTTCTCACCCTTGCAGGGAACTTGTTCATCATTGTCCTGGTTAAGACAGATTCTGGGCTCTCCACACCCATGTACTTCTTCATCAGTGTGCTGTCCTTCCTGGAGCTCTGGTACGTCAGCAGCACGGTGCCCACCCTGCTGCACACTTTGCTCCATGGGAGTTCACCCATCCCCTCAGCCCTGTGCTTCACACAGCTGTATTTCTTCCATTCCTTGGGCATAACAGAGTGCTTCCTTTTGTGTGTCATGGCACTGGACCGCTACCTCGCCATCTGTCTTCCACTCCACTACCATGCACTCATGAGCACACAGGTACAGAGATGGTTAGCTGGGGCCACAGGGATGACTGGCTTCTCAGCTGCACTTGTGTCAGTCAGCCTCACTGCCACTCTGCCCTACTGCTTGAGAGAGATAGCCCATTACTTCTGTGACCTGGACCCCCTAATGCATCTGTCTTGTGTGGACACAGGCTGGCGTGCTCAGGTCTTTATTGTGATGGTTGGCATCTTGAACACATGCCCTCTTGTTGTCATTTTAGGATTCTATGCAGGCATCGTGAAAGCTGTGCTGAAACTGCCTTCAGATTCCAGTCGGGCCAAGGCCTTCTCTACCTGTTCCTCTCATATAATCGTTGTAACCCTGTTCTTTGGTTCTGCCTGGATTGTGTATGTGGGGCCACCTGTGGTGCGTGCTGAGGGCAGAGACAAACTGATGTCTTTGATGTACTCTTTTCTTACCCCTTTTCTCAATCCTATCATTTATACCCTTCGTAACAAGGAAGTGAAGGAGGCTGTTAAAAGGATTGCTGAAAGGATGAAGAACTTGTTAAAGAAATCCTGAGGCTGGATACAGACCATGGTCCATACTGTAGGCACATGTAGAATTCACTTGTTAGTCAAGAAAACCAACTAATTAATTTATCAATATCTCATCATATGTGAAATTTAGTGTAATATATGTAGATTCTTGAATTAGCAAAATTTGAGGAATGTAGTGGAAAAAGAAACCTACTAGTATGGTAAAAGGGACATGTAAGTTAAGAAATAGCAACAGACAAATATAATGACGTGGTAATTTTCAAGTAGACTTCAAATTAATGGTGAGTGGATTTTGTTGTGAGAATTTGAAGAAATAAGGGTGGCTGTGGTTTTCTTAAGACAGGTTTCTTGGAGGAAGGTGCAGAAGATATTGTGAAATAACTGAAGAAAACATCAAGGACACTTTGGGTACACATTCAAGTGAACACTCATAATTTGTGCAAAGATTATGAATCAGAGTGTGAATGTGAGTGTCCTTGAGATCTGTAGGCTCAATGAAGAATTTTTGCTCTAATCAGGAAGAGCGGGAGGCTGGAAACAAAGCAATTCAATGAACTGGTGATCAAGAGTTATAGAAACAATGCTGCACTTTGAATTTGAAATAATCAATTATTCTGTTATCAGTGGTGGAGTCCCTGGTGTGTAAAATCATCTTTAATAACCAAGAGAAGATGCAAAGAGTAGGTACACTGTCTGTTTTCAATTAGTTTAAAGATCTTTTTGGTGGAAGGGGGAGGATTTGAGTTCTCTTTGTCTCATATGCTTCCTGACCCTCTTCTACATCAAACAACAAACACCTGAAATATTGCCATCTAGTGCCAAGAACAAGAGTTTTTATTGTGGTTCTATGTATATCTGCAGTAACTGGAGGTGAAGGAAATTGGGAAGAATACAAGGGTTGAAAGAAAAGGAGCAGAAAAACAAAAGTAAGTCTTACAAAAGCTGTGACATTGTCCTATAAAACCTGAAACTTCACCTGAGTCTAATAACCCCAGTGCCCATCTCTCCAGCACTTTTCTGAAGGGTGTCTTCAAACTACAGGGAAGGAAGTGCAAGATCTTCCTCAGGGAATTTTCTGTCTCAGTTTAACATTGTCACAGACAATTCAAAAAGAATCTCTATTTTTGAGGTAGAGACCTTTTAAACAGCATTTTAAAATGTTTAAAGTGATAGGGTACCTGAATTTTGTGTTTCTTTTTTGAATAGCTACTTTGAAACATGGTTATATGTTAAATATGTGATATGCTGCAGTGATTTGTATACAGAGGGCACTAACTTCATCATTTGATAACTCAATTAATGAGTTCATTGGAAAGGTGGCTATCTGTTTATTTTAACTAATGTGGAGAAAAAAGTGTGCTCTAGTGTAGTCTGAACAGAGTGATATACAGTAATGTTTCCTTCCATCTTCTTCAATATTCTTGAATAAGTTAAAGAATGTTTCAGAATCTGAAAGAAGCTGTTTAATATGGATAGGTTCTTCAATTTGAGGTTTTTATATTGCAATGTACCCTCCAATGAATTTTTCTGGATTATCATGAAAAGATCTAGAGTATATTATCTGCTTAAATTTTGGTGACTCCTAAGTAAAAACAAAACAAAACAAAAATACAAAACAACTAATTTTAATATCATTAAACCATAAACTGAATCTTGTGGGTGAAGAGACATTAGTAAGAGTTGAGAATGTACATATTCCTGTCTTTAACAAGTCAAAGCAATTTTTCATTGAGATCCAAATTCACTATTTTCAACTCTTAAGGCAAATCAACATAAAATTTTGAAGACTTTCTTTGAAGAAACAGCATTTATAGCTACAGGAATTCTCCAAAGAAGAAAATGAATTACTGAACTTTTCACTTAGGTAGCATGAATGCATTAGCTGTTCAAAATCTTTCTTCCCAAAAGAGAAAATCAAGTGAACAGTTAGGAAATAATTTGAAAGTTTACCGAGCAACTAAGAAATAAGCTGGAAATGAGGAAGCACCAGGATCTTGTACCCTTTCCATTGTACCATAATACAGTTAGACTCTTTTTTTTCTTATACCTAAAGCAGAAAGCCTGTGGCCATGAGCACCCCTCAGTAGGACTGAGAGGGAATGCAGGCTCTGGGAGTCACGGACTTCCTCTGGAGGGCTGTCTTATTTGGAGAGAACCCTCATTCCTCTAGCCAGTGTGGTCTGCCAGGAAAATTTCCAGGGTTTGCCTGGTCAGCCCCTTCCTCTCTATTTTCCTTTCCAGAAGTAGCAGCATATGGGTCCATACTTCACAGAATCATCTCATGCTCCTGCTTAATTCTTTGATGTCTGATGACAAAGAAACTCATGATTACACAGATATATCATTTATACTTACATATTATGCTTATATCCTCTGTCTCAATAAGTCTTCCATAGCAGACACCTCATTAAATATATTTCCAAAATCATATTTTAAGTTAATGGAACTCAATCCAAAATATTTAACTCTACTGAGAAAGAGAAAAGAAGGACAGCATTTTAAAAAAACAGAGGGCCTGATCACGTGGACAGAGTCCTTACTCTACCTTGAATTGCTGGCATTTGTGGAGTTTTTAGAACCTATAAAAATCCAAGAGGGAGGCCATTTCTTTTACTTAAATCAGGCAAGCAAGAGTAAATCTTATAAACCATGACTTATATGAGCTTCAGAGTCATTTTTGAAAAGGTAACTTGTTGTCCACAGTTATATGGATCTAAAAAGAATGCCAGCAATCTATAGGCCATTGATTTAGCTCTTTCACTCACTTTGAGAAAAAGTTTAAATAATTTTTTAAGTTTCTTCTAATTACAGGGACCTTGATTTGATGTAAGGTTTCATATATATATATATATATATATCACTTGAATCTTCTTAGGCAGATGTTAACCATACATAAATATTTTTATTTAGTGAGAATGTGCATCATTGATCCACTAAATGAGAAAATTCCAAGGCAGGGCCAAGCGATCTGTGTTAGAATAGGTCTCAAGTAACTTGGGTGCCAATTGATAAGTGAGAACTGCTGTCCTTATCTAACTGGTTGCTTGGAAGTAGGAACTGGACTTCTGGAGCCCAATCCTTTGCTCAGCTCTTCTTCTCTAGGTCAATAGCCCAGTCTGCAAATATTTTGTTCACTCTTCTATAAAGGGATGGGTTGTAGCTTCCAGGGCTGCATTGTGATGTGCTAGGAGAACCCGATGACAAATTAATGCACTGTTATGATTTAAATATGCAATGTGTTCCAGTGATTTGTGTATTGAGGGCACTAACTTCACAGTGGGTTACCCCATTGATGAGTTTGTTAACAAGATGGGCTGTTAGGAGATGAGCCTTAGAGGTAATAGGGCACTGCGTTGTACCTTTGAAGGATTTAACCCATCCCAGCTCCACCTCTTCTTTTCTCTCTGGCTCTCTTCTTCTGTCTCCTTTCTGAATGTCACAAAAGCAGCAGCTTTCCTCTACCGCTCCCCTCTGACAGGATGTTTTTGCCTTGGAGTCAGCTAACCACGGACTGAAGCTTCTATAGCCATGAGCCGAAGTATATCCTTCCTCCTGAAAGTTGTGTATTTCAAGTATTTTGTTCCAGAGTTGGAAAGCTGATTAATAGAGTAGGTTGGTAAGATCAAAAGGAGGGTTTGTTTTTTCTTCTGTGATCATTCTTGATCTTGTAGTATAGAAAACTTTGAAGCTCATTTCAGGTAGACAGGTATTGGCAGCCAGTTGTGGAATGCTTTCAGATGAGAATGCTAATAGGAGTGGAGACAGTAAAGACTGCTCTGAACTTTCAGATGGAAATGGGAACTCTATGAGGAATTGGATTAGAGACAATTGATGTTACATGCTGCAAATAATTTGTCTAATTTTTGCTTTTTTCTTAAGAGTTTGTTAGAGATTGAATGTAGCAGTGATGGACTAATTAATCTGGTGGAGGAAATTTCAAGGCAGCACAACATTCAGTGTGTGGCATGTGTTTTACTGGCTGCTTTTAGCTAGATTATAGTGGAGAGAATAAGAATCTAAAACAAAGCAGAAAGCTGTTAAAAGCTTGCAGTTTGGACAGAAAACAAAGAGAAGGTGTAAAGCTGGGGCCAAAATTCATGTAGTCACTGAGGAGATTAGTGGTATTTAAAATGAAGCCAACATTTTGCACTGAAACAATAAAAATAATGCCTCAAAATAGTTTCTACTCATTGAGGAGTTAAGGTTTTAAAAGTGTTAACCTTTCATTTGAGAAGAAAGCTACTGGTCTCCCTGGTTCAATTTCTCAAGAGATTGGTTATTAGGGGATTTGCTTCCCCCAGGTAAGCCATCCAGGCATTCAAAGGACATCCTGGAAAGTGGCCTAAGGAGATGCAGTTACGGTTCACTCTGAACAGGCATTTTGTTTCCTACACGATGCTGGTTTTCCAGACACACAGAGAGCGTGAATTATGAGTTCATGGAGGCTTTCACCCAAGTGTCAGAAGAAGACCTGGCGGTACGTCATGGGCTGAGTACCTTGCTCTCAATCTCCAATAAGGTAATGTGCTGAGCTGCAGAGAGGGAAGGTGAAGCTACAAGGGAAACTACGGTAAGTTGGAGATGCCAGAAGTATGTCAATGAAAGCTACAATTTTCCCCTTTTTTATTGAGTTTATTGGTACTTTTCAAGTATACAGAGTATACAGTACAGTTACATTTATCATTGGGACCTTGTACCTTTATGTGTCAGGTCTTGGTTCTCATTTTTTTCCTATACTCCTGCCTTCCCTTTATACCCCTCCACCCTCCCACATTTACAAAGACTTTGATTCCATTTTTTCCTTTTCTCATAAAGCTACATTAATTGATCAGAGCCAGTCCATTATAAAGGCCATATGGGTTATAACTGTTAACATCAAACAGATGGGGCTACCAAAGCCCTTTGCAACTCACATCTGCAACCATTTGTCCTTGTTCTTGGATATTGAGCTGTGGGTCTTAATGTTTGTCCCACAAAATTTGAGTCTTGCTTTGTTCTGTTTCCTTTCTATTTCCCTATTCTTTCCCTTGGGATGGGAATCTTCACCCTGTAGCATTGATCTTGACATTGTGTGACTTGTTTACTTTTACTGTGTCTCACATCCAAGTATTCATCTTGACTCTCAGAGAAAACTTTGAATTTGGATATTTGTGCAATGCTGGAAGTGTTAGAGTTTGGAGAATCTGGGAAATAGACAAGATGTATTTTGCATTATGAGGTGAATATGAGACTAGGAAAGCCAGAAACAGAATGATATGATTTAAATATGGAGTGAAATAATCTACTGATGAGTTCATTAGTGATATATTAGAGGATGGGGCCAAATTGGACAACTTACTTTAAAGGGTAAAAGTACCCAGGCTCTTCCTCTTGGGTTCTCTTCCCTTACTTTGCTTGCTGGGTGCCACAAAATGGGAAGCTTCCCTCATCCATGCACCTCTGCTGTGACAATTCTGCTTGGAGTCAGCTGAACATAAACTGAAAATGTGAAACCATGAGGTCAAATAATTGTTTCCTCCTTTAAATTGTGCATATCAAGCATTTTGTTCCAACAAATGAAAATGGAATGATAAACGCTCCTACTCTCATAGTAAGATGCTTGAAATACCTCCACTGAGTACATAAACTGCCAGACACAGAAATCATAAGTACAACTATGAAGGATTTGAAGACAATAATTTACATGACCCACTTTCTGGAAATTATATAGAATACATATCAATTGTAAGCACAAGTTGAATTAGATGCTAGACTTTAAAACAAATCTCAACATAATAAAAAATTATTAAGCTGAAATAAATTGTTGCTTCAAGTAACATAATCATTTTAGAAATAAATAACTAAATTGAAAATTTAAAGTATCTATATACTTAGTATTTTTAAATCTTGTTTCCTATTAAAAATCAGAATAAATTCCTGACAAGACTAATAAAAATAAGATGGGGAGAAGAGTAAAATTTTTTTAAAACAATACGTATAAAAGATTTTTAAAACCACACACAAAGTTAAGTTTGAAATCTGAAAACTACTTTATTATCATGAATGCCAATTAATCAAAATTTTAAATTGACTTGATCAACTTATAGAAAAATTGAAAATTAGCAATATAAATTTGAGAAAAACACAAAATCATGACAGTATGCAATTAGAAATTACAATATTACTAGATAGTCTAATACTAAATATTAAAGAAAACAGTGCCTAGTTCTACAAAAATTCTTTAGAGAGTAGAAATACTGGAAATACAGCCTAACATTCATTTTATGAAGTCAACCTAACACTGATTCAAAAATAAACATTCTAGTCATATGAAAAAAGAATTAGTGCATAATCACATTCATTAAGAAATATTAAAAATATTAAAATTCTCCCACCATATAGTGGCACAGTTTGTAATAGCTAAAACTTGGAAACAGCCCATGTGCCCATCAGTTGGAGACTGGATAAAGAAGGTGTGATTTTTCTATAAAATGGAATATTACTCAGCCATAAAGAATGAGAAATTAGATTCATTCATAGGAAAATGGATACATATAGAGGATATACTCCTAAGTGAAATACATAAGTCACACATGTGTCAATACCGAATAGTTTCTCTGGTATGAAAAACTATAATAGTATATAAGATCCTAATGAGATAATTGACAATGTGAAATGGGAAGAAAAGGGCTAAAGATGTAGGTAAAGCAGGAAGGGTAAGGGAAAGGTAATAAGGGAAAAGAAAAAAATATGAGAAAATGAAAAATTGGAAATAAAGTGTTTGTAAATGGGGAGGGTAGAAGGGGGTGAAGGGAGGGCAGGGACAAGGGGAAAAAATGAGAACCAGGACCTGTCATGTAAAGGTATAAGATTCCAATGTAACTGTACTCTATCCCTAAAATGTACCAATAAACTCAATGAGAAAAAAAAATTTAAAAAAATTCTCCCACCAAATACTGCACTCCTTACCCAAATCCAGTAGTTTCTCTGAGGTAATTATAATTGAATTTGGTTTGGTAATTATAATTGAGTTTGGTTTATGTAAGGTTGATTCAATATTTAATAAGCAAGAGACATATATTTTAATACTAACACATAGAGGAACAATATATAGTTATTTAATTTGATGTAGAAACAAGAAAAGATGAATGCTCTGCATAGGACAGGCTGCCAAGCAGAGACAGCATTCACCCTATCTAATACCTTCATTTTAATGTGGTCAGTGTGCACAGCTGTCCAGTGTACATTGTCTAGCATAATTATATTATTATACACATCTCCTTTTAACAGTGATCGAGAAAAGTACAAAACTTTCTGAAAAAACTGAATGCACTTTAAATATTTCTTTGAATTATGCTTTATTATGCTGAAGCAAGTGTGATAGAGGGCTCTAAAAGCACACACTTACCAAGTATATTGAAATCTAAAGAAGAGAAAATTTGAACAAGAATATGTATGATCTCTTTTTGCAATTAGCATTTTTGGCTGCTTGAACACTTTCTGGAGGAGAGAAGTCTCTTCAGGAATCTCATCAACGTAATGATTCTCAGAACAGTAGAATGAGAGAAACTCTACTCCATATAAAATGTGTGGATGTGAGTATATGCATGCAGGTATCTGCTAAACTACAGCCCTGGATCTAGTTATGGTTCATAGATGAGATAGGGTCCACAGTCTGAGTTTAAGAGGGCATTATGTAATAAAAGTGTAACCCTATATGTACATATATAATATATATGTGTATCAGAATATATGTATCCTTTTAATCTGTTAAAATGAACAAATTTTACCTTTTCTTGTGCTACTTAAAATATGTTGAATTTAAATAGAAAGAATAAAAAATAATAAAAATATAAAATGATAAAATATCTGAATTCTGTTTTTATAAATAAAATTCTATCAAAACACAGCCACATCCATTTCCTTATCTGTTTCCAGTGGCCACACGGGTGAGGACACAGATGAGTAGTCCTGAGAGAGACTGTAGGCTTTGTGAAGTGTTAAATATTTACTATTTTGTCCTTTCAGAAAAGCTTGCCCCCTCACACTGTAAAGTATTACATAATATTTTGTCATAGAGATTGATAAATATTATATTGATTAAATTATAATGTCATATGAGTTGTAGTCTCAGGACAAATTGGTAAGATGTCACATACTAATATCATGGTACTTTCTAACTGGGCACCTCCCCGCTGGTGACTGAATTCTGAAAGCGTACCATTATTGATATTTTACATTGCACCTTTCTAAGTTATACCCAGTGATTGTTACCTTTCATTTCATTCTGCTTTTGAAAGGGGTCTCGAGCCCCCTTTGGGTGCCCCTTACCCAATTATGCCACTCATGCACTGAGAGGTCCGGCAGGAGATTTTTATTATAGGGAGGTGAGCAGGAGGCAGAGGGCAGAGAGCGAGAGAGCAAGAAGAGGAAGTACTGGGATACTTATAGGGCGGGCAGCGGAAGATCCTTCCTTGGGAGGAGCGGTCTTTGTTATCCTATCGCAAGCCAGGTTGTCTTTTGAATTTCGCGCCTTGGAGAGGCTCTAGTTTCGCGCTTTACAATTTTGGCGGAAGAAAGGACTCAGAGTCGGGAAAGAACCCGGAAGTAAGATATAAAATGGCTGGGGGGGGTATATTTTAACATGTGCGATCTCCTAACAGCTTTTTTGCCAGTCCTGTGTCCTGGATACACTTTGGGAGGAAAAGAAAAATATTTATCTTAGATGAGAGCATTATTATGAAAGTTTCTAGTTGGTTTTGATTTTTTCTTTTTCCTGGTACTGGGCATTGAACTGGAGTTATTGCACTTGTGAGGCAGGCAGTGGCAACACTGAGCTAAATCCCCAGCCCTGAAGGTTTCTAGTTGGATGACTAACTTTTTTTTTTTTTTTTTTTTGTTTTTTTGTACATTTAGGGATACAGTACAGTTACATTCATTGTTGGGATCATGTACCTTTACATAGCAAGTCTTGATTCTCATTTTTTCCCCTTACCTCTGCCCTTCCTTCACCCCCTCCTCCCCTCCCCATCTACAAACACTTTATTTTCATCTTTTCATTCTCTCACATTTTTTTCTTTTCCCTTTTTGTTCTTCCCCTACGTATCACACCTTCCCTACACCTTCAGCTCCTTTCCTCCCATTTCTAAATGTCAGTAATCTTATTAGAATCTTATGCATTGTTGCAGAATATTCACACCAGGGAAACTATTTGGTATTTACACATGTGGGACTTATTTATTTCACTTAGGAGTATATCTTCAATATGTATCCATTTTCCTATGAATGAATCTATTCTCTCGCTCTTTATGGCTGAGTAATATTCCATTTTATAGAAAAACCACAACTTCTTTATCCAGTTTCCAACGGATGGGCAAATAGGTTGTTTCCAAGATTTAGCTATTACAAACTGTGCCGCTATAAACATGGGTGCACATACTTCTCTGTGATATGATTCTTTTAGTTCTCTTGGAAAGATACCCAACAGAGGGATGGCTGGGTCAAATGGAACCTCCAGTCCAAGCTCTTTGAGGTATCTCCATATTGATTTCCATAGTGGTTGCACTAGTCTGCACTCCCACCAACAATGGAGGAGGGTTCCTTTCTCCCCACAACCCCGCCAACATTTGTTATTGTGTGATTTCTTGATAGCAGCCATTCTTTGTGGGGTGAGGTGGAATCTCAGTGTTGTTTTCATCTGCATCTCTCGAATGACCAGTGATGTGGAACATTTTTTCATATATTTTCTTGCTGCTTTCACTTCTTTGTATGAGAAATGTCTGTTCATTTCGGATGCCCATTTTTGGATCGGGTCTTTATATTTGGGGGGACTGATTGTTTTGAGTTCTTTATATATCCTTGATAATAGTCCTTTGTCTGAGGTACAGCTGGTAAAAATTTTTTCCCACATTGTAGATTGTCTCTTAGTTCTGCTAATGGTTTCTTTTGAAGTACAGAAGCTTTTTAGTAAGATGAGATCCCAGTTGTTGATTCTTTCTGCTAGTTCCCGTGCTACTGAGGATTTGTTCATAAAGTCTTTTCCTATACCAATGTCTTCCAGAGTTCTGCCTAACTTACCTTCCAGCAAGTTTAATGTTTCTGTTTTAATATTTAGATCTTTAATCCATTTGGATTTTAATTTAGTGCATGGCGAAAGATAAGGGTCTAATTTTAATCTGTGGCAGGTTGATATCCAGTTTTTCCAACACCATTTATTAAAGAGGCTATCTTTCCTCCACTGAGGATGGTGAGCTCCTTTGTCAAAGATGAGGTAGCTGAGTACATCTGCATTTGTTTTTGTGTCTTCCAGTCTGTTCCATTGATCCTCAGGCCTATTTCTTTGCCAGTACCATGCTGTTTTTATCACAGTGGCTTTGTAGTATAGTTTCAAATTGGGAATTGTTACACCTGGTGCCATGTGACTGTTGCCTATAATGGCTTTTGCTAGATGACTAACTTTTTATAAAGAATACTTGTTTCATATATTTGAAGAAAGTAATCTAATGATCTGTCACAGTGGCCTCCACTCACTCAACAGTAAGTTCACAAAGTTTTCCTAATACCACAGATAAGACGTGAAAGAGCTTACTCGTCAAATGCGTAGTTCATGGCCAGGGATTTAGCTCAGTGGTTCTGCCGTCTGCCTCACAAGCGCAAGGACTCAAGATCGATCCCCAGTACCAAAAAACAAAAAGGTGTAGTTCACATAAATTGGGTGCCATGAGAAAAGGGGAGATGACACAATCAAAATCTGAGTACTTTAGGTCACTGGGAAAACAGACTGAATGGCACAGGTTGAGCTCTAAGGGAAGGAGGAAGTGGTCTTGTATTTGCGTATCAAACAAAAAGAGCAAATTCAATGTCCATAACAAAACCCTCTGAATAAGCACAGATGAAAACAAAATGTTTAAATTCATTTATTAAGTGTCTGAATGGCTTCTTTGTGCCAGATACTACATAAAGCAAATGGACAGACCATTAAACAAATAAATATGAAATGAACAATGATGATACATGCCTCACAAATCAATCTGAAAAATATTGAAATAATTAGCAGAAATGGGATGAATTCAGAAATGCAAAGTAGTATGGAAATGTATACCTGGAGAATTGGGCCTAAGCTGTGTGTAAATGTTACATTAGCACTTTCAAAAGCAAACCTCTTCTATTGGTTCAAAGGATCTGCACCTCTCAAAGAACACTTCTCCAATCTGTATGAATAGATTCAGTACAGTCTTTCCACATCACGTGATCTGCTTGTTAAAGTTTCATGGTTACCTCCTTGATTTAAATTTAATGTAGCACCTTCCTTATCCCCACCTCTGTCTATGAAAAACAAAAGTACTTTTGGACCTATGAGAAATTCAAAACTTTACTTCCAATAGATAAATGGACATATAATTTCTCTGGACTCCATATCTATTCAGGTGTACACACAAGAGATAATAAGGATTTAGCTGAGATCAAACCTCTTGTGCTTCCTGTTTAATGTGTGAAATGTTGGGGTGAAAACCAAGGTAATTCTTGACCACTTCTCCTTTACTGACATCTGAACACTCAGTAGCTGAATGGACAATAAGAATCAAGGGACAAAGCGCAGCACAATCACACTGTTTAAGTTGTGTAGCATTAAGGCTAACATTCTATCACGTGGAATATTTATATAGTTTGCATTCCAAACATAAGTATGTATAAGGGAGCTGGGGGGGCAGTTAATAAACACCTGGGATGTCAGACGAAAATTAGGGCTGCCTGACACAGGCAATGAAAAATGACCACAGGATATCATTGTACATTCATACTTTTTTTACAAAAATAATTTTACTTTTCTCAATAAATAATTCACCTTGAAGTCAAAAATTAATGTAATGTAAATTGATTTATAGGGACAAGTCTTGCTCTAACTCTGACCTATAAGATCCTGTGTACTACTTACCTACCCCTGGTAGACATGGCCTTCAATTGTTTACTTGCATGATTACCATGTTTGTTTTGTAAAACCCGGAAGGGACCAATATTTTTATCTCCCATTCTTATTCATTAGATCCCATAGCATATACTTTATTCTATGCTCTATTCCCATTTCTCAATAAAGAATGTTGGAGATACTTCTATTTTCTTATGAACATACTCACTTTAAAATAATAGCTCATGGCATCCCATGGCATCTTTAAGTTCACTAGTTCTCTGTGAAAGGACTCTTGTGTTGCTTCTGGTTTTGGCTATTGCAAATGCACTGCAGAGAATAACCTTGTATATGCATCCTTTCCTGAATATTACATACAAATGTCTACAAGTGAGAACCCTGGGTCGTGGGATAAATAACTGTGGTAAATTTTCCTGAATTTTCTTCAAAAGTAATTATATCATTTATCTCTCCAATCAACAAGGAATGAAAATGTATTTCTGTATAACTACTTCAATTGTGTTTGCACAAATGGTTACATATTTGTAAGTGTGAGACCTGCGGCATTAGCTCTCCTGTAGTTTTAAGATTCAGTCTACCTCATTATATTCGTGGTGAAAATTTTGCTTTAAGTTGAATGAAATGTATATTTTTATTTTATTAGCATTATTGACTATCTCCCCTGTCCAACCACACATTAAATATCTTAAAAGAAATAATAGTATTTTACACATTTCATCCAAGTACCTAGAATAAGATATAGAGAAAAACAGATATTTAGAATTTTTTAAGTAAATGTATAAATAAACCATTGTGGATTTCTTTATTTCTTGCATTTTTTTTTTACTCTTAAATTCTTTTATTGGAACATTCTAGGTTACAGTACATTTACATTTATTTTTGTAAACTTGTGCCTGTAATGATGTATCTTGGTTCTTATATTTTCCCATTTTCCTGCATTCCCCTCAAACCCTCCACCCCTACCATTTACAAAGCCTTTGTTTCCATTTTTTCTTACATTATTGTAATTTTATGGGGTATTATAAAATCACACCTTTAAATGGTTTATATGTAAATGTAGCACCATAGAAATTTTTTAGAATTAATTTTAATGGTACATTTTAAGTACACAATATGACGCTCATCATAGGAGATTTGTAACTTTACATAATTTATCTTGATTATTTTATTCCCCATTCCCCTGCCCTCCACTCAATTCCTCAACCCTTCCCTATTTATAAATCTATTTCCATTTTTTCATTTTCTCATGTTAATTCCATTCCCATCTTTCCTTTCCCTTACCCTTAAGAGTTCCCATACCCCTTCGTACCTTTTCTTCCTATTTCACATTGTCTTTTATATATTTTGATCCCAATTTACACTTTTAGTTTCTCACACCAGGGAAACTATTCAGAATTTACACATGTGTCTTATTGAGTATGGCCTCAATGTGCATCCATTTAGCTATAAATGCCTCTAATTTTCATTCTTCATGACTGAGTAGTACTGTATTTTATTTAAAAAATCTTTTCTTTTTCAAGTCTCTGATTGAGGGGCAATTGAGCTGTTTCTATGTTTTAGCTATTACAAACTGTCCTGATGAACATGTGTGCACATATATCACTGAGGTGTGATTCTTTTAATAATTTTGGGAAGATACCCAGCAGGGAAATAGCTGGGTGAAATGTGATTTCTAGTACCAGTTATGTGAGGTATCTCCATACTGATTTGCACCAGTCTATACTCCCAACTAAGGTAGAGAGTGGTTCCTTTTCCCCCACAACCCTGCCAGCATTTGTTATTGGTTGATTTCATGATAGCAGCCATTTGGGGGGGGTAAGTTGGAATCTCATCGTTGTATTCATTTACATCTCTCCAAATATCAGTGATGTTGAACATTTTTTCATATGTTTATTTGCTATTTCTACTTCTTTATCTGAGAAATGTCCTTTGATTTCAGATGCCCATTTTTGGATTGGATCTTTAAATTTGGGTGGTCTGATTTTTTTTAAAGTTCTTTATAAATTCTAGATAGTAGACCTTTGTCTGAGGAACAGCTGATAAAAATTTTTCCCAACATTGTAGATGGCCTCTTCATGCTGATTGTTGTTTCACTTGCTTGCTGAAGCTTTTTAATAAGAAGAGATCCTACTCATTGATTCTTTGTGCTAGTTCATGTGCAATGAGATGTTGTTCAAGAAATCTTTTCCTATGTCAAAGTCTACCCAGCCTATCTTTCAGCCAGTTTGGTGTTTCTGTTTTAATATTTAGATTTTTAATTCATATTGATTTTAATTTGGTGCATTGTGAAAGATGTAGGCCTAGTTTTAATCTCTGCCAAGTTGAAAGCCAGTTTTTCCAGCACCATGTATTAAAGAGGCTGTCTTTTCTCCAGTAAGGGTGTTTGGCTCCTTTGTCAAAGATGAGGTAGCTGAGTGTGTCTGGAGTTGTTTCTGCATTTTCTGATCTATTCCACTGATCTTTAGGTCTGTTTCTTTGCCAGTGCCATGCTGATTTTATCACAGTGGCTTTGTAGTATAGTTTCAAGATGGGGATTGTGATGCCTTCTGTCATGTTGCCTAAAATTGCTTTTGCTGTTCTAGGTCTCTTCTGGTTCCAAATGAATTTTTGGGTTGTTTTCTCTAGTTCTGTGAAATATACTGTTAAAATTTCAATTGGGATTGCATTGAATTTATATATCAGTTTTAGATGTATGATCATTTTCACTATATTCTTTCTTTCTATCGAGGAACAAGGGATGTCTTTCCACTTTCTGATGACCTCTTCAATCTTTTTTTTTTTTTGTGGTTATATAGTGTTCAGTGTAGAGGTCTTTGATTTCTTTCCTTAGGTTGGCTCCTAGGTATTTTATATTTTTGGATTCCATTTTGAAGGAAGTTGTTTCTCCAGTTCCTTTTTCACTGAGTCTGTTGTTTGTGTATAGGAAAGCTATTGATTTTTGTGTGTTGAACTTGTATCCGGCTACTCTACTAAATTTACTTATTGAGTCTAGAGCACTTTAGGTAGAGTTCTTGGGGTCTTCTATGTAGAGTATCATTTCATGTGCAAATAATGACAACTTGACTTCTTCATTTCTCATCTTTATTCCTTTTATCTTGTTTAATTGCTATGGATGATGTTTTCAAAACTATAGAACAGGAGTGATGATAGTGGATATCTTTGCCTTTTTCCTGATTTTAGTACGAAGGACTTCAGTTTTTGACCATTTAGTATGATATTGGCTCTTGGTTTTTCATAGGTGGTTTTTATCAGGTTGAGGTAGAGATGGTCTATTCCAAGTTTATATAGGGTTTTTATCATGAATGTTGGATTTTTGTCAGTTGCTTTTCCTGCATCTATTGGCTTTTGTCCTTGGCTCTATTAATATAATGTATTACATTTATTGAATTGAGTATATTGAAAGATCCCTGAATCCCTTGAATGAATTCCACTTGGTCAGGGTGTGAGGTGATATTCAGCATTTGGTTTGTAAGTATCTTATTAAGGATTTTTGCATGTATGTTCTTTAGTGAGATTGGCCTATAGTTCTCTTGTGTGATTGGGTCTTTCTCTGCTTTTGGGATCAAGGTATTGCTTGCTCCCAGGAAAGTATTTGGGAGTATTGCTTTCCATTCAATTTCACTGAAGATTTTAAACTGTAGTGGCAATCAATCTTCTCTAAATTTCTTGTACACCAGAAGTGAAGACATCAGGTCCCAAGCTTTTCTTAGTGGGTTTTTATTTCATTACTATTTCAATTTCATTGATTGCACTGGGCTGTTTATAATTTTTTAGGTTTTCTTCATTCAATTTTGGTAATTCTTATGTGTCTAGGAATCTGTCTACTTCTTCTGTGTTTTCATTCCCATTGGTGTATAAGTTCTCAAAGTAGGTATTAATGATCCTCTAGATTTTTGCTGGGTCTGTTGTAATTTTACCTTTTTCATTCCTAATTGCAAGTATTTGGGCATTATCTTTCATTTTATGGATAAGGTTGGCTAAGTGTTTGTCAATTTTATTTATTTTTTTGAAGAACCAACTCTTTCATTGATTTCTGGTTTCATTGTCTAAGTCTCAATGGCACTGATTTTTTTTTTTTTTTGCTCTTACCTTTATAATTTCCTCCCTTGCATGTGCTTTGAGTTTGTCTTTTTCTTCTTCTAGAAGTTTGATGTTCAGCATCAGGTTGTTTATTTGAGCTTACTCAGCTTTCCTAATATGAGTATTCACTGCTATGAATATCCCTCACAAGACTGATTTCATTGTGTCCCATATATTCTGATATGTTGTATTGAAATTGTCATTCAGTTGCATTAACTGTCTTATTTCTTCTTTAATTTCTCCTGTGATACATTAGTTATTCAGAAGTGTATTGTTCGATTTCCATGTGTGTATGAAATTTATGCAGTTTCTTTTGCTGTTGACCTTTAATTTCATCACATTATGCTCTGATAATATACAGAGGATAACTTCAACTCCTTTGCACTTAATTAAACATTTTTTATGAGCAAGAATGTGGTCTACTTTGGAGAATACACTGTGTGAAGCAGAAAAGAATGTATATTCTGATTTTGTGTGGTAGAACACTCTGTAAACAACTGTTAAGTTCATTTGGTGAAGAGTTTGATTGAGTTATAGTATTTTGTTGTTTATTTTCTTTCTAATTGATCTATCTCTAAAGTGTGGTACTGCGGTCCCCTGCTACTCCTGTATTAGTGCGTATTTAACATTTCAAGGCCATTAATATTTGTTTTATATAGTTGTGAGAACTAGTATTTGGAGCATATATATATTTATGATTGTCATCACTTCTTTTCCCTTTACATGGATGTAGTTCCTTCTTTATCTCTCTCTTTTTTTTTTTTTTTTGAGACAGGGTCTTACTATGTAGTTGAGACTGACCTTGAACTCACTATGTTGCCCACACTGTTCTCAAACTCACAGAGAACCTCCTGCCTCAGCCTCCTGAGTGCTGGGATTACAAGTGTGTGCCACCACACCTGGCCTTCTTTATCTCTCTTAATCAGTGTTTCTTTGAAATTTCTTTGATCTGCAAAGAGGATAGCTACTTCTGCTATTTTTGGGTTTCTGTTGCATGTGTTTTGTTTTCCATCCTTTAATTTTCAGTGTATGAGTTCCTTTTTTGAGTGAAGTGTGCTTGTAGTATGCAACTTATTGTTGAATCTTGCTTCTTGACCCATTCTGCCAGTCTACTTCTTTTGATTGGTGAATTGAGACCATTTACACTGATGCTTATAACTGACATGTATGACTTACACTTGTCATATCTTTTTCTTTGTGTTGAATTACCCTGCTTGGCAATTTATTAATTGTCCTGCCAGATATATTCATTCTGCTGGGATTCCTGGGTTGTGACTCTCATTGTCTTTTTCTAGGATATTGTTTAAAATGTTTTGGGGCACTGGTTTGGTATTTATGAAGTTCTTCAGGTGCTCTTTGTCATGAAAGTATCTTATTTCTCCACAGACTGTGAGAGATAGTTTTGCAATGTACATCCATCTGGACTGGAATCTGTTATATGATATACATCACTCCATGCTCCTCTTGCTTTCAGAGTTTGTGTTGAGAACTCTGCTGTAATTCCATTTTGCTTTCCATTGTCTGTGATTTGTTTCTTTTCTCTAACTGCTTGTAAATATTGTTCTTGTGTTGGGTTTCTGGGTCTTAACTCTTGTATGCCTAGGTGTAAAATGTTTTGGATCACAACTTGGTGGAGTCCTATATGACTCACTTATCTGTATGTCAAGTTCTTTCCCCCTCATTAGGAAGTTTTCTGCTATTACTTCTGTAAAGTTTTTTTTTTAATGTCTTTTGCATGCTGTTGTGTTTCTTCATTAACTCTTATCATTCTTACCTTATTCTTCTTTACATCATTTAGCATCTGCTGGATTACTTTCTTGTGGTCCTTTACTATTTTTAAGAAATTTTTCTTTTCCTGGTAACTAATTGCAATCCTGTCTTCTATATCTGAAATTCTGTCCTCAAACTGCCTCATTCTCCTGTGTATACTTTCAATGGAGTTTTTAATCTCCTGGGTATCTGTTTGCATCTCTTTTATGAATTCCACTTGTTTTGTTTTCTATGCTGGGATTTCATTATGCTCCTCAGCTCCTCTATTTTTTTATCTGTGTCTACTCTAGATTTATCAATCATATCTTGCACTGTGGACATAATCCCTGTTGCTATCTGAGATATTATTTCTGCTTCCATTTTTTTCCAGATCTTCTTTCATTGCCAGTTTGGAGAGTCCAGGTTGTTGATTATCAGATGGCTCTGTCTCATTGCTCTTTGGGGTTTCCTTAGGTGATCTGGAAGTCTGATTTTTGAGACTTATGTATGTGTTATTTTACTTGAAAAGATCCAGCCTGCTGCACCTTTGCTGAGTTGAGTTTTTGCTCATCTAGTGTCCTTCAATTCTCAGGAAGCCACCAAGAGAGCTTTTCTCTGCTACTCATCACTGCACAATTTCCTTGGTTCAGAACAGTGGCCTTCTTGACCCCTATAAAGACCTGTTGTCTAGGTGGGGTTCCTGCTGGGACCTGTACACACTTGGGATCATATCTGGTTGTGCACCTGTGCAGCTCATTCTCAGGTAAATCTTTGGCATGGGGTTCTGGGCCCAAGCTGCAAGGGTCAGGATGGTACCCTGGTTGGACAAGCCTGCAGTTGCACCCCTCTGATCCACGTGAGTCACAATACAAATCTTTAAAAGGGTAAAATCATACAATTAGTTGTAGTTTTACAACTGTGAAAGTTATCCACCTATTTATTTCTAGTTTCTAAACAACACATGTTATTTTCTGAAATACTAGTAATGATTTGGTGAATTTTTAAATATGTTGCATCCTATTTTTTGTTCTCTAAAACTTTTAACCTAATTAATTGTAGATGCAATCTTTCTTCTCAAATAATTATTTATTTGGTGCTATTAGAATTTGTTCTGTTTTTCTTATGTCATTCCTCAAACAGAGTAAATGCTAAGTCAATATTCTCAGCTAAGGCAAAGACATAATAATTATTGCCCCTGATAGGCAGTGACTATACTGTGACCTTACTTGGAAGCCCAAATTCCTTAGTAATCCTTCTGCTTCAGTGGTGTCTCCATAATATCCATGATTCCCATACTCAGGAATTTGTGCCAGATGGATAGTCTGCTGAGGGATAGAGTGTTGAGCATTATAAACACAGTTCATATGACACCATTCACACACAGAGAGAATGATATTGAGATGTGCAAATGATGTGCAGAGTCTGTTTTTAAATGTGGCTCACAAAAAAGGAATGTAGAAGTACAAATGTGGTGTTACTATATGGAGGAATAAAAACAGAGGTAATGTAGCCACTCTGAGTACAGTCCAAGCATCCATTTAGAGTCTAGACAGATCACTAATCTATCCATACACTAAAGTAAGGATGAAGAAAAGGAAGATCATGGTGTTTGGGAATGTGGGAGTTGCAGTAATGGAGAGAAGGGTAATACAAATGTGGTACCAGAGATTAGCCAGGTTTCCAGAAAAAGTAGGGTATTGGCTGAATGTTGGATAAGACTGAATGAGACTCAGATTTTCAAAATACTCCAGAGACTTCCCAATATGAAGTCATATTAGCTCTTTCAGAAACAAATACTGTGTTTTCTTCCAGCTCAAAAATCTCCACCTATCAATCAAAGCTTTTGCAATTTAATCTCAGGATAGTCAATGTATACTTTCTCTCAAAAATGATCTGCTTGTGAAGGTTTTATGGCTACTGCCTGCTTTAAATTTAATTTAGGAACTTCCTTGTCCCTGCTTCTGTCTCTGAAAGTAAAACTACACAGGAATCTGTAAATACTTCCAGTAGATGAATGGTTTTATGATATGGTTTCTCCATATCTGTCCAAGTCCACAGTGAGAGACGGTGCTGAGCTCAGCCTTACATGAGGACTTCCAGTACATTATTGAGGGTCTGGATATAAACAAGCATGATCATGTAGAAGTTTATTTCATGAGGATTCGTACATAATTAGGTAAGCTGGGGATTTAGCTCAGTGGTTCAGTGGCCTGCCTTGCAAATGCAAGGACCCGAGTTTGATCCCCGGTACTAAAAACAAAAAACAAAAAACAAAAACATAATTGAAGTAATACTGATGGCAACATCACCACGGATAAGAATCTTCCTGATGAAAAATTAGAACACTGCAGGAAGAACCAAGTTTAGATATTTAAAAGCAATGACTGAAACAAGGAATAAATCACAGAGGATGACAAGGCGACAGGGTAACTGTGGGCAAATTAAGGTAGAGGTGACCAGCAGAAAAGAAATGATAGTACCTTTGTGGAATGTGGTTGTGGGGCAATGAGGTTAATAGTGATGGAAGAGAAATCTCTTTGCAAAGAGTGTTTTTTTAAATGATGAAGTTCACTTCTTGGGTGCCTAAGCATTTGTTCATGCAAACACAAAGATGTACAATATGGATTGGCTTTTTAATGACAAACTCCATGATACCTGAAAAGTTTCACGAGGCCTAAATGAAGGAATATTCCTGACATTAGATTCTGAAGCCCAAAAATGAGGTTTGTAGAATCAAGAAAAGAGATTTGTAAAATAAACCTTGCCTGCTTTACTTCTCTGTGCTCAACTTCCTGCCCCAGAGAGATTCATGCTGTCAGTTGGTTTTTACAACCCAGGGAACATAGAGCCCCAGGAGATCCAAATTTCCTGGAACATGAAACATAATGAGGGTAGTGTCTTGGGGCAGAAAAGAGGCCACAGAGGATACAAGTTCTATTGTCATCAGTTAAGTAATAGGCAGGGTTGTGCAGAAGAGATGAGAGTACCTGAAGAAGAGAAGTAGGGGTGGCTTCTGCCTTTCCTGAGTGTGTTTTATGGGGCTGTGGAAAGAAAACTATAGAAACACCAATGTAGATCGTCCATCTTCACAGTCATCTGACAAATGTCTTTTGGTTAATTTAGGAATTCACAGACAGACTTATAAGGGTGTTTGTAAAAATTCACTCAAAGCTCTTCATTTTAAGGAAGAAGAAGTGGAGGTAAAGAGTAGAGAAAGAGAATCAATGTTTTCTCTGTGTTATTGGTAAAATACTTTACAAAGCCTATTTTCAACTAAGGTTTTCTTTGTTATACTACATCTCTTCATCTTCCTCCTACTCCTCGTCCTGCTCCCCTACTTCCCCTCCTTGTTTTTCCTTCTCCTTCTCCTCCTCCTACTCCTCCTCCCTCTCTCTCTCCCTCTCCCTCTCCTTCTTCTCCTTCTTCTTATGGAACTTGGGAAACAGGTACTGGAACCACTGAGCTAAATCCCTGCCTGTCTACATCCCTTCTTGATCTACAAAACATGACCTTTGTTGAATCTCTTCTCTCCCAAACTGCTTTGGAATTATGGATGCATGTCTCCTTTCAATATCCTCCTGGGCAGTATACCCTGGCTACTTATTATTTATTGTTCCATCCATTTTACAGCTCTACATTTTGATAATTTTCAGTATGATATGCACATTTCTTTTGTCTCCAACTTGTCTTCCTTCAGGATTCAGTGAAATATTGCTGATTTCCAAGAATGCTTCCAAAAGCAAACTTAGCAGTCATTCTAAAAAACATTTGTCTTCCTTTCCCATAATATAGTATGGTGGGTTGTTGATTAAAGTAAATTGTAAAGGAGAATACCTAAATTTATGTTACACATGAGAATGTAGAAGAATGAGCTTGGAGACTTTCTTGACTTTTTTTTAACTGGCAGAAAGTGTGAGAGGGAATTCTGAGACCAAAAACTCTGGAGCTAAACAGTAAGACAAAAGCTGGTCATAAGGTAGGATCCTGGACCATACTCCAACTCTGTCAGCAACAAAGCACTATCCAGTGAACTAAATTTATCTTCTAATACTTAGTTCTTCTTTTGAAATATAAAGAGGTTGCATTGGATAATCTTTAAATTAGCTTTCAATTTTTTTTCATCCTGAAGAAATTGTGTGAGAATACTTATCTCGAAGAGACTCTTCTGCTGCTCTTGCCTGCTGCTTCTGAGGAGCCATGGATCACTTCAACCACACCTGGACCCAGACTTTCATCCTGGCTGGTTTCAGTATCTCTGGGAGGCTAAGACATTTGGCTTTCTTGGGAGCCCTGTGCATCTATCTTCTCACCCTTGCAGGGAACTTGTTCATCATTGTCCTGGTTAAGGCAGATTCTGGGCTCTCCACACCCATGTACTTCTTCACCAGTGTGCTGTCCTTCCTGGAGCTCTGGTACGTCAGCTGCACGGTGCCCACCCTGCTGCACACCTTGCTCCATGGGAGTTCACCCATCCCCTCAGCCCTGTGCTTCACACAGCTGTATTTCTTCCATTCCTTGGGCATGACTGAGTGCTTTCTTTTGTGTGTCATGGCACTGGACCGCTACCTCGCCATCTGTCTTCCACTCCACTACCATGCACACATGAGCACACAGGTACAGAGATGGTTAGCTGGGGCATGCTGGATGGGTGGATTTTCAGGTGCATTTGTGTCAATTAGCCTCACTGCCACTCTGCCCTACTGCTTGAGAGAGGTAGCCCATTATTTCTGTGACCTGGAACCCCTAATGCGTTTGTCTTGTGTGGACACAGGCTGGCGCGCTCAGGTTTTCATTGTGATGGTTGGTTTCGTGAACACATCCCCTCTTGTTATCCTTTTAGGACTCTATGCAGGCATAGTGAAAGCTGTGCTGAAGCTGCCCTCAGCCGACAGTCGGGCCAAGGCCTTCTCTACCTGTTCCTCTCATATAATCATTGTGACACTGTTCTTTGGTTCTGCCTGGATTGTTTATGTGGGGCCACCTGTGGTGCGTGCTGAGGGCAGAGACAAACTTATGTCTTTGATGTACTCTTTTCTTATCCCTTTTCTCAATCCTATCATTTATACCCTTCGTAACAAGGAAGTGAAGAAGGCTGTTAAAAGGATTGCTGAAAGGATGAAGAGCTTGTTAAAGAAACCCTGAAACTGTGTATAGAGCATGGTCCATCATGTAGGTAATTGTGGAATTCACTTTTCAGTCAAGAAAATCAAGTAATTAATTTTTCAATATCATATCATATGCGAAGTATAGTGTAAGATGTATAGATTGCTGGAGAACCAGAAGAAAAATTAATGCACTGTTATGATTTAAATATGTAATGTGTTTCAGTGATTTGTGTATTGAGGGCACTAACTTCATAGTGGGTTACCCCATTGATGAGTTTGTTAGCAAGATGGGTTGTTAGGAGATGAGCCTTAGAGGTAATAGGGCACTGCCTTGTACCTTTGAAGGATTTAACCCATCCCAGCTCCACCTCTTCTTTTCTCTCTGGCTCTCTTCTTCTGTCTCCTTTCTGAATGTCACAAAAGCAGCAGCTTTCCTCTACCACTCCCCTCTGAAAGGATGCTTTTGCCTTGGAGTCAGCTAACCACGGACTGAAGCTTCTATAGCCACGAACCAAAATAAATCCTTCCTCCTGAAAGTTGTGTATTTCAAGTATTTTGTTCCAGAGTTGGAAAGCTGATTAGTAGAGTAGGTTGGTAAGATGGAAAGGCGGGTTTGTTTTTCTTCTGTGATCATTCTTGATTGCATAGTACAGAAAACTTTGAAGCTTGTTTTAGCTAGACTTTGGAAAAGTCTGAAGAATCATGCTAGTGAACGGCTAGGTTATTGTAAGGAGATAAGTGAATGGCAATTGTGAAGTGCACTCAGATGAGAAAGTTAATAGGAATAGGGACAGTTAAGACTGTGCTCATGAACATTTAGATGGTAAGGGGAGCTCTATTAGGAATTGAATTATAGAGCATTGATGTTATATTCTAGCAAATAATTTGTCTAAATTTTGCTAATTTCTTGAGACTTTGTTAGATTGAATGTAGCAGTGATGGACTGATTAATCTGGTGGAGGAAATTTCAAGGCAGCACAACATTCATTGTGCGGCATGTGTTTCACTGGCTGCTTTTAGCTAGATTGTAGTGGGACAATCAGGATCTTACACAAAGGAGATAGCTACTAAAAGCTTGCAGTTTGGACAGAAAATAAAGAGGTGTAAAGCTGGGGCCACAATTGTTGAAGTCGCTGAAGAGGTTCGTGGCACTTATAAAGAAGTCAACATTTTGCACTAAAACAATAAAAAAGATGCCTCAGAGTTGTTTCTACTCACTGTGGAGTCAAGATTATAAAAGTGTTAACCTTTCATTTCAGAAGAAAGCTACTGGTTTCCCTGGTCCAATTTATCAAAAGATCAGTTCCTAGGAGATTTGCTTCACCAAGCTAAGCCAACCAGGCATTCAGAGGACATCCTGGAAAGTGGACCAAGGAGGGCCAGTTACTGTTCATTCTAGACACAGACATGGTGTATCCTACATGATACTGGTTCTCCACACACAGAGAGCATTAGTTAAGACTTTCAGGTTTCAGAAGAATGCCTGGTATATGTCATGGATTTACCAGCTTGCTAGGAATCTGTTAAAAGGCAGTATGTTGACCTGTGTTAAAGGAGGTTGAAGCTACAGTGGAAACCCTACGAAGCTGGAGTTGCCAGAAAAATGCCAATGAAAACAGCATTAATTGATGAGAGCCAGTGCACTATAAAGACAACTGGGCTATAACTATTGAGGCCATATAGATGGGGCTTCCCAAGCCCTTTGCAAATCACATCTGCCACCATGTGTCCCAGTTGCTGGGCATAGAGCTGTGGATCTTAATGTTTCCCCCAAAAAATTTCAGTCTTGCTTTGTTCAGGTTCCTTTCTATTTCCCCATTCTTCTCTTTGGAATGGGAATGTTTAACCTGTTGCATTTACCTTGGCATTTTATAACTTGTTTTTATTTATTTTTTGATACTGGGGATTGAACTTGGGTCCTTGTACTTGCAAGGCAGGCCACCGAACTGCTGAGCTAAATCCCTGTCCCTAACTTGTTTTTATTTTTATAGTTTCCCATATCTAAGAGTTCACCTCGACTCTCACAGAAAACTTTGACTTTGGGTATTTGAGCAATACAAGCAGTATCGGTGTTTAGGAGTTCTGGGAAATAGGCAAATGTATTTTGCATATGAAATTGAACATGAGACTCTTAAAGCTGGAACAGATTGTTATGGTTTAAATATATAGTGTAATATTGCAATGATGAGTTCATTAATGATATATTCGAAGGTGGGGCTACATTGGAGGGCATACTTTTGAAAGGTAAATGTACCCCAAGTCTTCCTCTTTGGTTCTCTTCCCCTGCTCTGCTTACTGGATGCCACGAAGTGGGAAGCTTCCCTCCTCTGTGCACCTCTGCTGTGACGATTCTGCTTGGAGCCAGCTGAACGTGAACTGGGACTCTGACACCAGGAGGCCAAATAATTCTTTCCTCCTTTAAGTTGTGTATATCAAGCATTTCCTTTCAACAAATGAAAGTTGAATGATAAATGCCCCTACTCTCATCTCATAAGATGCTTGAAATACCTTCACTGAATAAATAAACTACTAGGCACTTAAATCATGAATAAAACTATGAAAGATTTGAAGAGAATAATTAACAAGAGAACCACCTTCTGGAAGTTATATAGAATATACCTTAATTTCAAGAACAAGTTGAATTAGATGCTATACAATAAAACAAATCTCAACAAAATGAAAAAAATTATTAATCTGAAATAAATCATTGCTTCAAATAATAATCATTTTAGAAGTAACTAAATTAAAAATTTAACACATCTATATATTTAGTATTTTAAATCTTGTTTTCTAGAAAAAAATTCAAATAAATTTGTGACAAGAAGAATAATATAAGATTGAAAGAGGAGTGAAAATTTTTTAAAGATTAGGATAAAAGATTTTTATAACTACAGACAAATTTAAATTGGAAATTAGA
The DNA here is from genome assembly GCF_012274545.1 of Fukomys damarensis. Taxonomy (NCBI): domain Eukaryota; kingdom Metazoa; phylum Chordata; class Mammalia; order Rodentia; family Bathyergidae; genus Fukomys; species Fukomys damarensis. The sequence continues at coordinate 49,154,694 of NW_022900931.1, forward strand.
AAGTTATTTTATTATAATGGAATACCAATTAATTGAAAATTTAGATTGACTAATTTATAAGAAAATTGAAAATTAGTAATATCAACTTGTGAAGTACACAAAATCATGATAAGATGGAATTAGAAATTAAAAATATTGTTAGATAGTCCAATACCAAATACTGAAGGAAAAATGCTAGGTTTCCAATAATTTTCAATAAGACAGAAGAAACACTGGAAATATAGCCTAACATTCATTTTATGAAGCTAGCCTAACACTGATTCTAAAATAAACAATCTAGTCATATGTGAAAAGAATTAATGTATAATTACATTTATCAACAAATATGTAAAATTCTCTCACCAAATACTGTACTCCTAACCCAAATCCAATGGTTTCTCTGAAGTGATTATAATTGAGTTTGGTTTATGTAACATTAATTCAATATTTAATAAGAAAATGGTATATTTTATCATACTAACAAATTAGAAGAAATATATATAGTTATTTAATTTGATGCAGGATTAAGAAGGTATTGAATAAAGATTCATAATTTAAATATAAGAAAATGAAGTTGCAAATAGAAATAAACTTCCTTACTCTGATAAATTGCATCCTTCAATGAAGAGTAAAATCTCAAAAGGTTTTTTTTTAGAATACCTCTCCAAATGGGTTTATTTATGAAATAAAACCTGATAGAAAATCCTAAGAGTGGTGTACATGGAAATTTGACAATGTTTTTCTAAAGTCTAATACACTCATTATGTTCAAGAAGATAAAAAAGGTGTTATATGGTGGTGACAGGAGTTTCCACTGGTTATCAAGTGACCAACATAGAAAATAACTTGTTATACTTAGTGACCTATGAGGTAACAGCATAAGAAGAGATTGTGAACTGAACTTTGCTTTATGTGGCAAAATAGAAATTTGATTCTGAAACTTTAAAAAAAAATGGGCTTTCAGAAACAAAACCAAATGGGCCATGTGTGAGGGTGTGAAATCCATATGATAAGCTTAAAGGTACACAGAGATTAAATTCCTAAGCAAGAGTTCATGGTTTATAAATGATTCAATATTAAAAAGTGGTAGAAACATATCAAATTTTTTCAATATTGCTAGAAAGTTAGAAGGGAGAAAGTAAAGATGTAAATCTCACTTTAAAAAAATAAAAGCGGCTTCGAATATGTGTACATCAAACAAGGACTATATACTCCTTTTAGATACCTCTGAAATAATTAGCCACAAATACAATTTTTGAACAATCCTAGTCTTTTACTCTGAACATTCTTCAAGACATCCTCACACTTACTAACTGGTATTTTTACAACTCACGAGAAACATAAAACTAAGGCAAAACTGTCCCGAATCCTTTGTCTTGACTATATAGAAACAAAGAGATGAATCCTGTGCATAGGACACACTGCCAAGCAGAGACAGCATTCACCCTATCTAATACTTCATTTCAATCTGGTCAGCGTGCACAGCTGTCTAGTGTACATTGTCTCACATAATTATATTATTGTACACATCTCCTTTTAACAATGATCAAGAAAAGTACAAAACGTTCTGAAAAAAACCCTGAAGGATGAATACAGTTTAAACATTTCTTTGAATTATACTTCATTTTGCTAAAGCAAGCATGATACAGGGCTCTAACCATTTAACTCTTAAACGGAAGCCCAAAGCAGAGAAAATTTGAACAGGAATATATAAAATATCTTTCTGCGCTTAGAATTTTGGGTTGGTTGAATACTTTCTGGCAGAGAGAAATCTTGTCAGGAATCTTGTCTAATGGAATGATTTTCAGAACAGTAGAATGAGATGCAATTTACTCAAAATAAACCATGTGTGTGATTTTAAATGTGAGTGCATGCATGCAGGGGGCTGTTAAACTACAATCCTGGATCCAAATGTGGCTCATAGACCAAATAAGATCTGCAGTCTGGGTTTATGTTTGATATTAGGTAATAAAAGTGCAACACATAATATATATAATATGTAATATATATATTCAATCTATTAATATGCACACATTTTATCCTTCTCTGTTCTAATTGAAATATGTTTAATTTAAATAAAAATATCAAAAAAGATCTGCTTTCTGTTTTTATACATAAAGTTGTACCAGAGCACAGCTACATCCATTCCTGTAACTATAACCAGTGGCCACACTTGTGCTGTGAGGGCACAGCTCAGTAGTTGTGACAAAGAATGTCGGTCTGTGAAGTGTTAAATATTTACTATTTTATCCAATCAGAAAAGTTTGCCTACTCACACTGTAAAGTATTACATAATATTGTGTCATATAGATTGGTAAATTTCATATTGATTAAATGATAATCTTATATAAATTATACTTTCAGGACAAATTAGTAAGTTGTCACATACCAATTTTATCATGCTTTCCAACTGGGCACCTTCCCACTGGTGACTGAATTCTGAAAGAGTGCCGTTATCAACATTTTACATCATGCCTTTCTAAGTCATTACCAGTGATTGTTACTTTTCATTTCATTCTGTTTTCCTGCTGGCATTCCAACCTGGATACACTTTGGGAAAAAGAGAAAAAAATGTATTTCAGATGAAAGTATCGTTAAGGAACAAGTTTCCAGTTGAATGAATAACTTTTTCTTAAGAATACTTGTTTTATATATGTGAAGACAGTAATCTAAAGGTCTGTTACAGTGGTCTCTACTCATGCAATAGGGAATCCCAAAAGTTTTACAATAATGTAGATAAGAGGCTAAAGAGCATACTCATCAAATGTGTAGTTCACATAAAGTGAGTGGAATGAAGAAATGGGAGATGACTGAATCAAAATCTGAATACTTTAGGGCACTGGGAAAACAGACTGAATGGCACAAGATGAGCTATAATGGAAGGAGGAAGTGGTCTCGTGTTTGCATATCAAACAAAAAGGGCAAATGCAATGTCCATGACAAAACACTCTGAGTAAGTAAAGATGAGCACAAAATGCTTCATTTCATTTATTAAGTGTATGAATGGCTTCTTTGTGCCTTATACTACATAAGGTAAATGGACATATCATTGAACAATAAATACAAAGCCAACAATGATGGTATTGCCCCTTACAAATCAGTCTGAATTATATTGAAAGAATTAGCAGAAATGGGATGAATTCAGAAATGCGAAATTGTTTAGAAACCTATAACTTGACAATTGGGGCTAACCTGGGTGCAAATGTTACATTTGCTCTTTCGAAAGCAAATATCTTCCTGTCTATTGGTTCAAAAGATCTGCACCTCTCCAAGAAAGCTTCTCCAATTTAATATGAATAGGTGCAGTATAGTCTTTCCATTTCATATGATCTCCTTGTAAAAGTTTATGGTTATCTCCTTGCTTTAAATTTAATGTAGCACCTTTCTCTTCCCCACCTCTGTCTCTGAAAAATAAAAGTACTTTTGATTCTATGAGAAATTCAATACTTCCAGTAGATAAATTACCTTATTGTATGATTTTTTCTGAACTCCACATCTATTCAAGTGCACACAGAGATAATAAATATTTAGCTGAGATTAAAGCTCAGGTTCTAAACCTAGGAGTTTTAATGACAAGATGCAGTGCATAGAATATAAATGAAAGTAATCATGAAAAGTAGATTAGCCTAATTAGAATTCCAATATAGGATAACAGTATTGTTATGGAGTAAGAAATGATACCAATCCTATGTCTGGAGACTTAGAATACTGCCCTAAGCACTTTGTTTTAGCTATTTGGTTAAGAATGATTGGAACAACCAGTAAATGATGGTGGATACCATAAAAGTGGGGTGGTAGTAGGAATATGAGATGGAAACTGTCAGAACAACAACAACAAAAAGATGTTATTCATGTGGATTATGTTCGTGAGATAGTGAAGTTACTTGTATGGACAAGAAATATTGTAAGGAGAATTTTTTTTCTCATTGAGTTTATTGGTACATTTTAGGTATACAGTATAGTTACAGTCAACATTGGGATCTTGTACCTTTACATGACAGCTCTTGGTTCTCATTTTTTCCCCTTACTACTTGCCCTCCCTTCATCTCCTCCTCCCTTCCCTAATTACAAATACATTATTTCTATTTTTTCATTTTCTCATTTTTTGGGGGGGGGATTCTGGTTGCCAATATCTTATCAAGGATTTTTTTCAGCTATGTTCATTAAGGACATTGTCCTCTAGTTCTCTTTTTTAGTTGGGTCTTTCCCTGGTTTGGGAATCAAAGTAATGCTTGCAGGAATGAATTTGGAAGCATCATTTCCCTTTCAATTTCATTGAAAAGTTTAAAGAGTGGGAGTAGTTCTTCTCTAAATGCCTTGTAAAATTCAGCAGTGAATCCATCAGGAAGTGGGCTTTTCTTCATTGGTAAACTTTTAATTATATTTTCAATATCACTGATTGTAATTGGAGTGCTTAGAATATTTTTATCTTCTTCATTCAACTTTGGCAATTCATAAGTATCTAGAAATCTGTCCATTTCTTCTGTATTTTTCATTTTATTAGAGTATAGGTTCTCAAAGTAGATATTGATGATCCTCTGGATTTATGCTGGATATGTTGTGACTTCAACATTTTTGTTCCTAATTGCATGGATCTAAGCCTTTTCTTTCATTCTTTGACAAGGTTAGCTAAGGGTTTACCAATTTTATTTATTCTTTCAAAAAACCAACTCTTTGATTCATTGATTTTTTGTACCATTTTCTTAGTTTCCATTGCATTAATTTCTGCTCTGATCTTTATAACTTCCTCTTTTATATAAGATTTGGATTTTTCTTGCTCTTCTTTTTCTAGGACTCTAAGATTCATCATTAGGTTGTTTATTTGAGTTCACTCTGTTTTCCTAGCGTTGACATTCAATGCTATGAATTTTCCACATAGGACTGCTTTTATTGTGTCCCATAGATTCCTATATGTTGTATTGGTATTATCACTTGTTTGTAAAATCTGTCTAATTTCCTCTGTGACCCATTGATTGTTCAGGAGAGTGTTGTTCAGTTTCCATGTGTTTGTGAAGTTCCTATGGTTTCTTATGCTATTGATCTACAGCTTGATGGCATCATGATCTGATAATATACAGGGGATAACTTCCATTCCTTTGCATTTATTCAAACCTGTTCTATGAGCTAGTACGTGGTCTATCTTCTTGAATGACCCATGTTCAGCCAAAAAGAATGTATATTCTGATTTTGTGGGGTGGAGTACTCTATAGATATCTATTAAGTCCATATGTTCAAAAGCTTGGTTCAGTTCTAGTATTTCATTGTTGATTTTTTTGCCAAGATGATCTGTCTATTTGTGATAGTGGGGTATTTAGATCCCCCACTGCAATTGTATTAGTGCTTATTTGGTTTTTCATGTTACTTAATATTTGTTTTATATAGTTGGGGGCATTAATGTTTGGTGCATACATATTTATGATTGTCATCTCTTCCTCTTCAATTGTTCCCTTTACAAGGATGTAGTGGCTTTCTTTATCTCTCTTAATCAGTTTTGGTTTGAAATTTACTTTGTCTGAGAATAAGATTGCTACCCCTACTTTTTTCTGGGCTCCCGTCACATGGAGAACTATTTTCCATCCTTTCACTTTCAGTCTATGGGCTTGTTTCTGCACTAGGTGTGTTTCTTATATACAACATATTTTTGGATTTTGCTTCTTAATCCATTCTGCCAGTCTATTTCTCTGGATTGGTGAATTGAGGCCATTGACATTGATGGTTAAAACTGATATGTACTGACTTATTATTGTCATGTTATTGTCCTTTGGTTGACTCTTTTCACTTTTCCCCCCTCCCCTTTTAGTTTCTTGCCTTGCCTATTTGATTTGCTCTGTTGGGCCTCATGGTTTTGTGACCTTCATTTTCTTTTTCTAGGATATTGTTTAGAATTCCTTGTAGTGCTAGTTTGGTATTCATAATGTTTCTCAAGTGTTCTTTGTCATGGAAGTATCTTATTTCCCCTTCCATTTTGGAAGAGATTTTTGCAGGATACATCAGTCTAGGTTGGAGGTTGTTTTCTTTTAGGACTTGAAATACCTCACTCCAGGCTCTCCTTGACCTGAGGGTTTGTGTTGAAAAGTCTGCTGTGATTCTGATGGGCTTTCCTTTTCATTTGATTTGTTTCTTTTCTCTTACTGCTTTTAGTATTTTGCTCTTCTGTTGGGTTTCTGAGATCTTGATTATTATATGTCTAGGTGTAGATTTATTTATTTATTTATTTGTGTGTGTGTGTGTGTGTGTGTGTGTGTGTGTGTGTGTGTGTGTTTGGATCATGGCTAGTTGGAGTCTTATATGCCTCACTTATCTGTATGTGAAATTCTTCCCCTCTGTTTGGGAAGTTTTCTGTCATTAATTCTGTGAACAGCTTTTTTTTTAAGTCATTTGTATTCTCCCCTGCTACTTCATGTATTCCTATCAGTCTTATGTTGTTGTTCTTTGCATCATCCAGGAGTTGTTGGATCAATTTCTCATTATCCCTTACTGATTTTAAGAGACTTCTCTTTTCACAGTTAATGACTATAATCCTATCTTCTATATCTGAAATTCTATCTTCACACTCTTTTATCCTGCTGCAAAAAACTTTCAATAGAACTTTTAATCTCCTGGATATCTGTTTGCATCTATTTCATGGATTCCAATTCTTTCCTGTGTTGGGCATTCATTGTTTCCATTTCTTTCTTATGCTGGACCTTCATGGCTTCTATCATGGTCCTGAGATCATCTATTTTTTTGTCAGTTTCTGTCCTAGAGTCTCGAATCATGACTTTCATTTTGCTCACCATCTCTATGGTTATCTGAGAAATTATTTCTGTTTTGAATTTCTCTAGAGCCTGATTGATCTGTTTTGTTACTTCCTGTGCTATGCATTCAAGGTTCACTGTCAGATTTTTCATCCTCATTTGCTCTGTTTGCCATTGGCGAACTGGAAGTCTGTTTTTGTGTCTAAGTGTTTTCTCATTTTTGTTTTTGTTGTTGGGTTGTCCTTGGTTTAATGCCTGGGTTATTACTTAAATCTTCCTGATATAGTTGTGCTTTAGCTTTTGAGTCTCTAATGACTCATAGACATCCTCATTTTCATAATATCAGAGAAGACAACTCATTAAATCAATTACAACCCTTTAGCCCAATTGATACAATCAGCAACACAATAGGATCAAGCACAACTTACAAATTGACCTTTTGTGGTAGTCATTAATCTATTACCTTTAAACCATATGAGTTAAATTAAAATCAAGAAGCAGCCCAAAATATGTTTGCAGTGAATAAACTCTTAAATATAGCATCTTTACCATTTAGGATAGGATCTTAGAGTTATGATGAGAGGAGTAGATAAGTACAAGAATTGGAGAAGATTTCAAGTGAAGTTGAAGACATAGGATGCCACACAATATTTAGGAAACTGTTAAAGTCAAAAGGGAAAGACAGACTACAAAAATAAGGACAAGAATATAACAACTTGATAGTAATAGGGATTCACTTTCCTTTGAAACTATTGACACTTGAGTGAAGGAAAATGAGAGAAGAAAGAACATAAAAACTAAAGAAAAAATGATAAAAGAAGAAATCCGAGTTAGGGCAGGAACAGGAACAGAAAGGGAGATGAGGAGTAATATGGGGGAGCAAGAGATTGAGTTGGAAAAAGAGGACAGAAAAAAAGAATTTTCAGAGTGGAATGAGGAAAAGAAGGAAGAAAAATAATTTGAAGGGCCTCTTTCAGAATGTATCTCTGCTGTCATAATATACAATGTATTCAGCCATGTGCAGAACTAAGTCCTTTTATCTCAGCTAGTTGATAGCAGACCCCTGAGATTCAGGCTGATTTGGGGCTGCAAGGTCCAAAATGAGCTCTCTGACCTCCTGCAGGGTTGAATTCCACAAATTTCTACTATAGGTTCCCTCTGCCCTTTCTTTGAAGATATTCAAAGGCTGGAGCTCAGAAAAATGCCCCTTATGACCACCTGTGCCTCTGCAGAGTGGATGTAAGGACTGGCACAATCAGGAGGCCTGAGAGCCGGTGGGTGGGGGCTTCAGGGTGCCTGCACAGCAAACTAGTCCTCACCAATTGGCCCCAGGCAGAGCTGAGTGAGAAGGGGCTCCAAGTGGCTGTCCTGGACCACTGTGTAAGGAGAATTTTATTTTTTATTTATTTTTTGGTACTGGGAATCAAACTCATGACCTTGCACTCACAAGACAGCCGGTGGAACCACTGAGCTAAATCCCCGGCCCAGAATTTTGAAAAAGATGATATTTTTCCTTTTGGGATGTCCAATGAGTCATTTTTTATGTATGCTTATGAATATGCAAATTGCATTGTCCTTTTTTTCTACTGGAAACCAGGGGCACTCAACCACTAAGCTTCATCTACAGCTCTTTTTATTTTTCTTATGTTGAAACAGTGTCTCACTAAATTGCCCTGGTGGGGCTGGAGCATATGATCCTTCTCCAGCCCCCATGGCACTGGGGATAAAAACATGCATCCTAAAGCTGAGTTGCATTGTCATGCTAAAAAATGATCATGATAACTGCAAAATTTCTAGTGGTTCAAAGGAGACAATGTCCCTGGGGTTAGACTCTAGAACCCAAAAGTCAAATTTGCAATGTTGAGCAAAATTGTTTGCAAACAACTCTATCATTCATTTCCCATTGCCCAACTTTTTGCCCCAGAGGGACCCACCCTGAGAGGCAGTCTTAGGAACACCAGGGAACATGTTGGAGTCCCTCTGGGAGACCTACATTTCCAGAAACATGAAATATAGCTAAGAAAGTATCTTGGGAAAGAAAAAATGCCATGGATGATGAACAAGTTTCATTGCCACCAGAATCAGGAAATGGGCAGGGGTGGTAAAGAAGAGAATTAGGAGGTGGACTTGAGCTTACCTGCGTGAGGTCTATTATGGTACAGAAATAAAAATGTCAGAAGTCCATGTAGAGCATAAGCACTAACCTGGCAAATGTCTTTCAAAGACTTTACAGAATCACATAAGAGCCTTGTAAGGGGTTTTAAAAACACATTTAAACTTTTTATTTTACAGAAGAGGAAGTTGACATAAAGAATAGGCATATGTAAAGAATAGAGAAATTTAAATGAGGTGAAGAATAAGACTCATGTATCATTCAGATCTTGTACCTTTACATGACAGATCTTGGTCAGAATGATAAATGTAACTGTACTGTATACTTTAAAAGTTCTAATAAACTCAATGAGAAAAAAAATATAAAAATAATAGAGACTCAAAGTTCATTTGGAGTTTAAGGCAAAACAAGCACACAAAACCAATTCACCAATTATCCTCTGTTATACTACAGTGCTTCCTGATCTACAAAAGATGGATCTTACCTCATTTATTCTCTCCTTTCCTCAAAACTATTAGAATAACTGATGCATGACTCCCTTGATTAAACAAAATGTACCCTGTCTGCTTATTAATTATTCATATGGTTTTATAGTTTGGGCTGTGAAAAATGGTAGCAGAATGACCTCAATTCTTTCTTCCTCATCTCATCCTCTTTCAGCCAATGATGAGAATATCATTGAGTTCCAAAGAAACTCATTGAAGGCATCTTAGAAATCATTTTCTAGAAAGCATTTGTCTCCTTTGTAACAGTTTCATATAGCTGGGTTTTGATTAAGAATATATGATAGGGGTTGATATTTTAAGGTGTCATGAAGTATTTCATTTGGGAATGTAGGAGAGGGAGCAATAGAATTTTAACTAATTAGGATTCCTGGCAAGAAATGTGGGAGAAAATCCCAGGGCACAGCTGGAACTACGCAGTAGAACAAGTGCCTCTTTGTGAAGAAAGGAATCTTAACTCCCCTCCAACTCAGAGCATTATTGAGCAAATCTTTTCTGACTTCTAGTATTCAGTTCCTCTTTTTCAAAGTGAAGGGGGTCAATTTGATTATCTGCACTTCTTTCTCTGGTTGTGTATTCTATTGCTGGCGTTTTACAGAAATTTCTAAAGAATCTTGCACTTAGTAATAATCTTCTTCCCTTGCCACTTATTCCTAGGAATCATGGATCATGTCAACCACACCTGGATCCAGACTTTCATTCTCACTGGGATCAATATGTCTGGGATCATGTAATCTATTGCCTTCTTGGGGACCCTGTGCTTTTATCTCCTCGCCCTTGGGGAATTGTCCATCATTGTCCTGGTAATGACAGATGTGGGCTCTCCATACCCATGTTCTTCTTTATCACTGCGCTGTCCTTCCTGGAGCTCTGGTCCATCAGCTGTACACCTTGCCCATTGGAAACACCAGCCCTGTGCTTCACAAAGTTGTATTTTTTCCATTCCTTGGGTCTCACTGAGTGCTCCCCATTGTGGTTCATGGTGCTGGACTGCTACCTTGCTATCTTTTTCCAAGTCCATGTCCATGCACTCATGAGCACATAGGTACAGTAATGGTTATCAGGGGCCACCTGGATGGTGGTGTCTCATCTGCACTCATGCCAGCCAGCCTCACTGCCACTGTGCCCTACCACTTGAAGGAAGTAGCTCATTATTTCTGTGACCTGGCACCCCTGATACATTTGGCCTGTGTGGACACAGGCTGGCATGCTCAAGTCCATGGGGCAGTGATTAATGTGGCCACTGGGTGCAACTCTGTGCTCATTTGTGGACTTTATAGAGGTATCCTGAGAGCTGTGCTGAAGTTGCCTTCAGCTGCCTGTCATGTCAAGGCCTTTTCTACCTGCTCTTCCCACATGACTGCAGTGGCACTGTTCTATGCTTCTGCCTTCATGGTATATGTGGGTTCACCAGGGAGCCGAGTGAGGGCACAGGACAAGCCTATTGCCTTAGTGTATGCCCTCCTTACCCTATTTCTCAATCCTATCATCTATATCCTTCACAACAAGGAGGCAAGGAAGCTGTGAGGAGGGTCAGTGACAGGATCAGGACAATTTAGAGCAGACTCTTATGATCTATTTTGTATAATCCATATTCTGAGTAACTATGAGAATCCGTTTTTTGGTCATTCACCTGGTCAGAGTCAAAGTAAGCATCAATTAAATAACCAGTCAGATTATTAGTCAAGTATATTGCAAACATTCAGATGGAACATATAGGTGGAAAGGAGTCACAGTCTCTGACTACTTCTCAAAGTACTGGGGAAACATGCTACAAGGTGAAAGAAAACAAAACCATAAATAAGCATTTTATATGAATTATGACTTACAAGGGGAAGCTAAACTCCAAAGGAAAAAAGAGAAAATAAGACTAGAAGTTGGCACTTTAATCAAGGCAGGAGTTTTACAGAAAGGTTAAGAAGAGGGCAAACAGGTTGGTTAAAAAAAGAAAGGCGATTAAAATTACAGATTATGTGAAGTTTCAAATAAGAAGCAGTGAACCTGGAGAGAAAACTTTCAAGTTGGATTCCTGTTATCCCCAGTTATCTTGTGACCAAAGACAGCTTAGTGGAAGACAAAATTCTCTTGGAAGGTGGACAGAAGCTGGAGATGATAATGCACCATCTTATGCGAGCAGTGTAGAGTATTGGAGATGAGAATATTGTCTGGGTTTTCCTTCTGCATCATGTAAACCACCTGAAAACAGGATTTGAAGCCATATTTTAAGACAACCAGCAAATAAATCAAAAGCTTAAAAACGCTATATATAAATTCTACTCATACAAAGTAGGAAGGAGACTGAATTGAAAGCAAAAATTGAACTATTTTCTTATCACACCTTGGGACCCTTCTCCCCCAGGTCCCTACCATTTCTGTTTTGAGCAGGGTTTGAAAGTAACTCATTAAACTCAACTTGTATACATTAATAATTTGAAAATTTAGAATCACCAAATACCTGCTAAAGGAAGGTAACATCATTAGTGAGAAGCAATTAAATTCCTGACAGAGTCTAAGTCCTATAGAGTCTTGAATATTTGAATACTCCTTACCTATCCCATTGCTAAAAGAAGAAACCAGTTGTTTTCAAAGTATTTCCCCTATGCAAGAAACAGTAGTTGTTTTAATATACATTTGAATTTAATATTTATTATATTTATATAAAAAAGAAGAATCATCCCACTATTTTCAAAGTGAAATTAGAAATATTACTGGAATTCCTGTAAGCAGACACAGATTCAACCGTAGATCTGTCCCTGATGCTTGAGTGGCCTTGGCAATAATCCCTCAGCCTCATCCTCTCTCTGCAAAATGATTGCTGCCTGTGCACAGCTGCTCAAATTCCTTCCAGCTTAGGGAGTGTTGATTTTATGATTACAACACTTCTTGTAGTAATTAGGGCAGGAAAGAAGGGTGAGTTTTGAGCATTTACTACAGATAGAAAGGTGCTGGTGGCAAATGAAGTTTGACTTTTTCTGTCTATATAAACTTGGGCAAAAAAAAAATCATAACATGACTCTGACTTCTGTCTTATTTTCTTTAAAAAAGATCTATGACAAAATGTTAAGAAGTTAATTGCATGATGTGTCTGAAGGGAACTCTAATTTCTCATAGACAAGAAATAGACTGATTAGAGAAAAGACATTGAATTTGTCCTCCTTGATTTCAAAAATGAATTCTACTGTTTAATTTCAGCTTGACTGTATGCAACACATTTAATTTCTCTGTAATTTAGTTTTCATATCTGTAAAATGAGCAATAATAGAGCCTTAAACGATGTGGTGATGTCAATCATTTTTGCTTCAAAACTGTTTTTTACACATGCATTTCTAAAATGAGGATTTATTTCCTTGAGAATGCATACTTTTACAACTCTCTCACATTTGTATAATGTGATAGCAAACTTAATAACATCTGTCTCTTTTTTAACTAAGTGTCCAAGTCGTTGTTCCATAAACTGAGTATCGGTGCTGTTATGAAGTCTACACTGTTTTTTTAAATTCTGGGTGCAATACCTCATTTTCCTGATATGATAAATATATTGTTTTTGAGCTCCTATCAGTTTTCCTCTTCTCCCCTTCACTTCACTCAGACCACACTTTTTTTGTAGGGCATAACAGGAACTCCGGTTTCCTAGGGAAGCAGCACTAAAGAGTGGCTTGAAGCATCTCATCTTTAAATTTTTGCATCACAATCATTAATAGCTTTCTATTAATTAACTCTGTAGGGGCCATAATCTGTGGTGAGGCTGAGGCATTTACTCCTGTTGCACTGACATAAATAGCAACAGAACAACTCAAAGCACTGTGAAGCGCACTGTTGATTCCTAGCATAACCCTTGGTACTCATTGATACTTGAACAAATGAATGAACAAGCCTTTTAGAGTCGAATGAATATGGTAGGCATTAAATTCCTGTATAACTCCACCAAAGAAAATTATGTTCATATGTAACTCTAAACTCCCTTTGTACGCATTCTATAACTTTTCTTTCTTGAAACCAAAAGGTTTCTTCTTTTAGAATATACAGTCTAGGTCATACTTGGCACAGAGATTCTCAAAGTATACAACTAGCCTGTATGTGGAGTCCCATAGACCCTCCTGTCTATGTAATGAACAATGAGCTCAAGTTGGAGTTCGTGTTGTAGGAAGGGCTTTAGGAGATCGTACCCTTCCTGTTTACCTTGCTTAGGCAAAGCAAGGCATATAAACATCATCAGCTCTTGTAAGTGCCATGATGTAGGTAAAGTAGAGCCTAATGTGTGAAATGTTGGGGTAAAAGACCAAAGTAACTCTTGGTCATTTCTCCGGTATGGACATCTGAACCCTGAGTAGGTGAACAGACAATAAGAATCAAGGGACAAAGGGCAGCACAATCACATCATTTATGTTTGATTGCCTTTAAGGCTAACTTTCTATCACTTGGTATGTTTATGTAGTTTGTACTCCAAACACAAGTACATAAGGGAGCAAGAGGAGGGGCAGTTAATAAACACTTGGAATGTCAGGTGGAAATTGCACAAGCAAAACAACAATGACCACAAGACATCATTGGAAATTCATAGTTTTTTATAAAATATTTTATTTTTTTCAATTAAATAAATCACTTTGAAGGTCCAAAAATTAATGCAATGTAAAAAGATTTAGATTAATAATATTCTGCTCTAACTCTGACCTATAAAATCCTGTGTATTACTTACCTACCCCTGGTAGACATGGCCTTCAATTATTTTCTTGTATGATTACCATGTTTGTTTTGTTAAACACAGAAAAGAGCAACACTTTAATCTCCCATTCTAATGCATAAGCCCTCAGACCATATACTCTATTCTATGTGCTATTTCCCATTTCTCAATAAAAAATGTTGGAGATACTTGTATTTTCTTATGGAGAGTACACACTCACTTTAAAATAATAGCTCTGTGGTATCCCATGGCATCTTTAAGTTCAATAGTACTCTGTTGAAGGACTCTTGGGTGGCTTCTAGTTTTGGCTATTACAAATATCACTGTAGAGAATAAGCTTGTATATGCATCCTTTCCTGAATATTACATACAAATTTCTACAAGTGGGAACCCTGGGTAATAGTGCAAATAACTTTGGTAAACATTCCTGAATTTTCTTCAAAAGTAATTATATCATTTATCTCTCTAACTCACAAGGAATGAAAATGTATTTCTCTATAACAGCTTCAATTATTTGCAAAAATGGTTAAATATTTGAAAATGTGAAACCTGAGGCATTAGCTCTCCTGTAGTTTTAAAATTCAATCTACCTTACTATATTTGTTAAAAATTTTGCTTTAAGTTAAAAGAAACATATATTTTTCTATTATTAGTGTTTTGATGGTTATCTCCCATCTCCAATCACACAATAAATATCTTAAAAGAAAAACAGCATTTTTTAAAGTTTCAAGTGCTAAGAATAAGATACGGAGAAAAAAATATTTAGAATTTGAATTAAATAAATAATAGATAAACAATTGTGAAGTTCTTTGTTTCTCACATTATTTTAATTGTGTGATTTTTTTCTAACCTTTAAATGGTGCTTTAAAATGTTTTACATATAAAGATAGCACAATAGAAATATTTACAAGCATAAAATCTTAAAATTAATTCTAATTTTTCAACTGTAAAAGTTATTCATCTATTTATTCTTAGTTTCTAAATAGTACATTTATTTTCTCAAATACTAGTGATGATGGGCTGGGGATTTAGCTCAGCGGTTCGGTGGCCTGCCTTGCAAGTGCAAGGACCCAAGTTCAATCCCCAGTACCCCCCCCAAAAAAACTAGCAATGATAGGGTGAATTTTTGAATATGTTGAATATTGCATTTTGTTTTCTCAGATTTATAATATAGGTAATTGTAGATACAACCTTCTTTCTCAAATAATTTTTTACTTGATGCTATTAGAATTTGTTCTTTTTTTCTTAATTCCTGAAACACAGTAAATGCTAAATAAATATTCTCCACTGAGGCAATGATATAACAATTATTGCCATTGATCGGCAGTGACTATACTAGGACCTTACTTGGAAGCCTAAATTCTTCTGTTATCATTCTGCTTTAACTGATTCTACATGATATGCATAATTTCCACACTCAGGAATTGATGTCAGATGAAAATTCTGCTGAGGGATAGAGTGCTGAGCATTATAGACAACACAGTTCATATGACGCCATTCACACACACAAATAGAGAATGATATCCAGATATACAAATGATGCGGAGAGTCTGTTTTGAAATGTGCCTTACACAAAAGGAATGTAGAAGTACAAATGTGGTGCTACACTATGGAGAAATAAAAACAGAGTTTATGCAGGCACTCTGAGTACAGCTTAAACATCCATTTAAAGAGTCTAGACAGATCACTAGTCTATCCTGATCCTGAAACAGGGCTGAAGACAAAGGAAGTCATGGGGTTTGGGAATGTGGAAGTTTCAGCAATGGAGAGAAGGGTAATACAAATGTGGGTACCAGAGATTAGCCAGGTTTCCAGAGGAAGTAGGGTATTGGCTCAATACTGGGTAAGACTGAATGAGACTCAGATTTTCCAAATACTCTGGAGACTCCCCATTATGAAGCTACATTAGCACTTTCAGAAACAAATACTGTTTTTTATTCTGGCTCAGAAATCTCCATTTGTTAATAAAGTTTAATCTCAGAGTAGTCAATGGTTTCTATGTACATGATCTGCTTGTTAATGTTCTATGACTGCTTCCTGCTTTAAATTTAATAGAGTAACTTTGTAATTCCTACTTATGTGTCTGAAAGTAAAGGTACAAGGGAATCTACAAATACATCCTATAGATGAATGGTCTTATTATATATCCTTCCAAATCCACATTCAGAGACAGTACTGATCTCAGATGCTTACATGAGGATTTTCAATAAAATATTGAGGGTCTGGATATAAATGCGATCATATAAAATGTACTCTCATAAGGATGTACACATCAAAATAATACTGATGGTAACATCACCATTGATAAGAATCTTTCTGACAGAAAATTAGAACACTGCCCTGGAACCATGTTTAGATATTTAATAAGTCAGGACTGGAACAAGGCATAAATGACAGCAGACTGTGGAGATAGGGTGGTGATAGGCCAATGAAGGTAGAGATGACCAGCAGAAAAGTAATTATGGTATCCTTGGAAAATGTGCTCATTGTGCAATGAGGTTAATAGTAATGGATGAGAAATCTCCCTGGAAAGAGTATTTTTTAAATGATTAAATTCACTTATTGGGTGCTCAAGAGTTTGTTCACGCATGCATAAAAATGCAATATGTATTGACTTTTTAATGGCAAGCTCTATGATAACTGAAAAGTTTAGCAAGGTCTAGATGAAGCAGTATTCCTGGGATTAGACTCTGCAAACCCAAATGAAGTTTGCAGTATCAAGAAAAGTGATTTGCAAGCCTTATCTGTTTTACTTCTCTGTGCTCAACCTCCTGCTCCAGAGAGATCCATACTGAGAATTGGTTTTCACTACCCAGGGAACATGGAGCCCCAGGAGATACACATTTCCTGGAACAAGAAACATAATGAGGGTAGTGTGGGGCAGAAAGGAGGCCACGGAGGATACAAGTTCTGTTGTCAACAACCAGTCAATTCTCAGGTTTGTTGCAGAAGAGTAAAGAGTACCTGAAGAAGAGAATTAGGGATAGTTTCTGCCTTTCCTTAGTGTGGTTTATTGGGCTGTGGAAACAAACTCTAGAAGCACCAATGTAGACCACCAACCTCCAAAGTCATCTGATAAAAAGTCTTTTGATTACTTTGGAAATTCACAGAGAGACTTACAAGGGAGTTTTCAAAAGGCAACTGAAAGTTCTTTTTACAGAAGAAATTGAGGTAAAGTAGAGAAATACATTATTCTGTGTTATTTAAAATTGTTTTTTACAATTCCAATTTTCAACTAAGGTTTTATTTGTTAGACAACAGATCTTCTTGATCTGTATAACATGGGCTTTTTTGATTCTCTCCTCTTCCAAGCTGCTTCAGAATTATCCATACATGTCTTCCTTTCAAGATCCTTTCTGCGAATAGACCCTGTCTACTTATTGATGATTCAACCCATTTACAGCTCTAAATTTTGATAATTACTAGCAGAATATCTACATTTCTTTTGTCTCCAACTTTTCTTCAGCCTTCAGTGAGAACAATGGTGATTTCCAAGAATGCTCTCTTAAGCCACTTTTTCAGTCATTCTAAAAAGGATATGTCTTCTTTTCCCACCCTGTCATATAGCTGGATGTTGAATTAAAGTATAAGGTAAAGGAGAATACCTGCAATTACCATGAAATATTTCACATGAGAATGTAAGAGATTGAGCATGGGTATCTTCCTGATGTTCCTTCTCTGGCAGAAAGTATGAGAGGAAATTCTGGGGCCCAAGACTCTGAAGTTAAGCAGTAAGATAAGTGCTGTCATATAAGGTAGGAACCTAGAATTCCCTCCAACTCTGTCAACAACAAAGCAGTATCCAGCAAACTATTTTTGTCTTGCAATACTTAGGTCTTTTGAAATGTGAAAAGGTATAATTGGATAATCTCTAAATTAGCTTTTCAGTTCCTTTGGTCCTGAAGAAATTATGTAAGAGAAGATGTCTGAAGATACTTCTGCCCTTGCCTACTCCTTCTGAGGAACCATGGATCATTTCAACCACACCTGGATCCAGACTTTCATCATGGCTGGTTTCAATATCTCTGGGAGGCTGAGATATTTGGCTTTCACGGGAATCCTTTGCATCTATCTCCTCACACTTGCAGGGAACTTGTTCATCATTGTCCTGGTTAAGGCAGATTCTGGGCTCTCCACACCCATGTACTTCTTCATCAGTGTGCTGTCCTTCCTGGAGCTCTGGTACGTCAGCAGCACAGTGCCCACCCTGCTGCACACCTTGCTCCATGGGAGTTCACCCATCCCCTCAGCCCTGTGCTTCACACAGCTGTATGTCTTCCATTCCTTTGGCGTGACTGAGTGTTACCTGTTGTGTGTCATGGCACTGGACCGCTACCTCGCCATCTGTCTTCCACTCCGCTACCATGCACTCATGAGCACACAGGTACAGAGGTGGTTAGCTGGGGTCACAGGGATTATGGGCTTCTCATCTGCACTTGTGTCAGTCAGCCTCACTGCCACTCTGCCCTTCTGCTTGAGAGAGGTAGACCATTACTTCTGTGATGTGGAACCCTTAATGCGTCTGTCTTGTGTGGACACAGGCTGGCGTGCTCAGGTCTTTATTTTGATGGTTGGCTTCTTGAACACATGCCTTGTTGTTGTCATTTTAGGACTCTATGCAGGCATCGTGAAAGCTGTGCTGAAGCTGCCTTCAGCTGCCAGTCGGACCAAGGCCTTCTCTACCTGTTCCTCTCATATAATTGTTGTGACACTGTTCTTTGGTTCTGCCTGGATTGTGTATGTGGGGCCACCTGTGGTGCGTGCTGAGGGCAGAGACAAACTGATGTCCTTGTTGTACTCTTCTCTTACCCCTTTTCTGAATCCTATTATTTATACCCTTCGTAACAAGGAAGTGAAGGAGGCTTTTAAAAGGGTTGCTAAAAGGTTGAAGAG
The DNA here is from genome assembly GCF_012274545.1 of Fukomys damarensis. Lineage (NCBI taxonomy): Eukaryota > Metazoa > Chordata > Mammalia > Rodentia > Bathyergidae > Fukomys > Fukomys damarensis. The sequence continues at coordinate 49,173,599 of NW_022900931.1, forward strand.
TTTCCTGAAGAAACCCTGAGGCTGAATACAGATCATAGTTCACCATCTAGAAGTTGCTTCTAATTGTAGAATTCACTTGGTAGTCAAGAAAATCAGCAAATTCATTTACCAGTATCTCATATCATATGAGAAATATAGTGCAAGAAGTATAGATTCTTGGATTAACATAATTTGAGGCATGTAATGGAAAAAGAAACCTAGCATTATGGGAAAGGGGACCTGTGTTTTAAGAAATAAGAACAAAGAGAATGGAATTGTAATTTTTAAGTAGATTTAAAATGAACACTGATTAAATTTTGTTGAGAAAATCTGAAGAAACAAGAGTGGCTGTGGTGTGCTTAAGACAGGATTGGTGCAGAAGATTTTGTGAGATAACTGAAGAAAAGCAAAAGGACACCTTGGGTAAATGTTCAAGTGTGCACTATTATCTGTGCAAAGAGGATGAATAAGTTGAGTGTCTCTGGACATCTTTAGCCAGAATGGAGAATTTATGCTCTAATCAGGAAGAGCAGGATGTTGGAGACCATGGGACCCAATACATTGGTTGATTGAGTTTTATAGAAACAAATTTTGCACTTCAAATTTGAAATAATCAGTTACTCAGCTATCAATGATGGAGTCTCTGGTGTAAAGAAATCATCTTGAGTAACCAAAATAAGATATGAAATATAGGTATATTTTCTGTTTCCAAAGAGCTTAAAGGGTTTTTTTTGTGTGTGTGTGTGTTGGGGGGGTGTCCCCGGCTCATTCTTCTCTTTCTCTCCCTCTTCTCCTACATTAAACAACAAGCAACCCCTGAAACATTGCTGTCTAATGCCAAGACAAAGAGTTTTTATTGCGGTTCTATGTGTATCTGTAATAACTGGAGATGATGGAAATTGGGAATGAGCATGTGGATTGAAAGAAAAGCAGCAGAGAGCCAGGGATTTAGCTCAGTGATTCTACCGCCTGCCTCACAAGTGCAAGGTCCTAGTTCAATCAAAAGGAAGAAAAAAAGGAGCAGAAAAATAAAAGTAAGTCTCACAAAAGAAATGACATTGTCCTGTAAATCCTGAAACTTTGCCTGAGCCTAATAACCAAAGTACCCTGTTCTACTTTTCTTTTTTGTTATTATTAATTTTATTGGTACAGTTAAAGTACCCAATGTAATGACATTCATCACTGGAAATTTGCACCTTTACATAATCCATCTTGGTTCTTATTTTTTCCTCATTCCCCTGCCCTCCTTCCAGCCCTCCACCCCTCCCTGTCTTTCCAGTACTTTTCTGAAGGGTGTCCTCAGACTACAGTCACAGAATTGCAAGTTCTTCCTCAGGGATTTCTGTCTCAGGTTAATATTTCCACAGACCTACTGAAAATTCAAAAAGAAAAATCTATTATTAAAGTAGAAACCTTCTAAACAGCACTTAAAATGTTTAAAGTGATAGGATACTTGAGTTTTGTGCTTCTTATTCTTGAATAACAAACTCAAAACTGAGTTATGGTTTAAAAATATCATATACTCCCACGTTTTGTGTACCAAGGACACTAACCTCAGTAGCTCACCCCATTGATGAGCTCATTAGCAAGGTAGATTAGTGTTTATTTGAACAGATTTTTCAAAAAGGCATGCCTAAGTGTAGTCTTCACAGGGTGACAATGAATGTTGGCTTTTATCTTCTTCACTATTCTTCAGTAAGTTAAAGAATGCTTCAGAATCTGAGGGAAGCTATTTAATGTGGATAGGTTGTCCCATTTGAGATTTTTATATGACATTTTACCCTCCAATGAATTTTCCTGGATCATCATGAAAAGATCTCGAGTATATTCTCTGCTCAAAAGTTTTGTGAATCCTAAGTAAAAACAAAACAAAATGAGCAAGTAATTAATTTTAATATTATTAAACCATAAAGATGAATCTTGTTGGGAGAGAGATAACAGTAAGAGTAGAGACTACACATTCTTTTCTTCAACAAGTCAGAGCTATTGTTCTTTGAGATCAAAAGTCACTATTATTAACTTTTAGTGTAAAACAACATACATGTTTTGAAGACTTCCTTCAAAGAAACATCATTTTTACCTAGATAAATTCCTAAGAGAAGACAACGAATTACTGAACTTTTAACTTAAGTGGCATTTATCACATTAGCTGCCCTAAATCTGTCTTTCCAGAAGAGAAAATCAAGGCAAGAGTTAGGAAATAACTTGAAATGTTATTGAGCAACAAAGCAATAGGCTGGAAATGAGGAAGCACCAGGATCTTGTACCCTTTCCATTGTACCATAATACAATTAGACTCTTTTTTTTTTCTTGTACCTAAAGCAGAAAGCCTGTGGCCATGAGCACCCCTCAGTAGGACTGCGAGGGAATGCAGGCTCTGTGAGTCACGGACTTCCTCTGGAGGGCTGTCTTATTTGGAGAGAACCCTCATTCCTCTAGCCAGTGTGGTCTGCCAGGGAAATTTCCAGGGTTAGCCTGGTCAGCCCCTTCCTCTCTATTTTCCTTTCCAGAAGTAGCACATGGGTCCATACTTCACAGAATCATGCTCCTGCTTAATTCTTTGATGTCTGATGACAAAGAGATTCATGATTACACAGCTATACCATTTACACTAAAATAGCATATATATGTATGTATATGCATATAATGTATATGTATATATACATACATATATATGCATATACATATATATATATATGTATATGTCTCATTAAATCTTCCATAGCAGACAACTGGTTAAATATGTTTCCAAAACATAAAATAAGTAAATGGAGCTCAATCCAAAATACCTAACTCTACTGAGAAAGAGGAAAGAAGGACATCGTTTTTAAAAACCAGAGGGTCTGATTATAAGACCACCAGGGATCTTAACCAAACATTCCAAACAACTACTGATCAGTGACAGGGAGACAACACCCCAGAGGAATCGAACAAGTGGCACCCAAGAATGGTGTTAAACAGACCTTTATTAGTCTGGCCAGATGGCCCCTCCAAGCAATGACTTGGAGAGCACCCGAGCCGAGCCCAGAGTACAAGAGGGTTTTATACATTTCTAGATGGGGTGGAAGCAAGCAAAATTACAGAAGCGAAATGTGGTGGTTCGAAGAAAGGAACAGAACATAAAGTTTGCACAGGATGAGGCTGACATCTCTATGACAAAGTACAGAGCTATGGTTAATCTCTATAGGAATGCCATTTCCAGGACAAAGTGCAGGGCTATGGTTAATCTTTATAGGAATCATCTATCTCTTTTACCTGGAATGTTCACATTTGGTGTTTGTTCCTGACTATTGTCCTGAGTAAACGCTGCCTTTTTAGTGACTTTGGGCCTTTCTTGTTTTCTCAAGAGGGCCAGCTTAACTGTCAACTAAGATGGCGGCCATGCTGGCACTTTACACATGACACTGATCACATCGACAGAGTCATTATTTGTGGGAGCCCGGCCATGGCCCTCTAGGAGTTTGACATTTAAAAGGAAACTTCTTCACCTTTACACCCAAGGCATTTATACAATCTGTAACATTCTAGGACTCTGCTTGTTAAACTTGTTGCTGCAATGGGAAAAACTCAAAGAGACAGCCGTAGATCTGGTGTTCTTTGCAAAGAGTTAGAAAATTTTTTTCCACATTGTAGGTTGTCTCTTAGTTCTGTTGATGGTTTCTTTTGCAGTGCAGGAGCTTTTTAATAAGATGAGATCCCAGTTGTTGATTCTTCCTGCTAGTTCCCAGGCTACTATGCTTTCTTCATAAAGTCATTTACTATGCCCAAGTCTTCAAGAGTTCTGCCTAACTTACCTTCCAGCAAGTTTAATGGTTCTGTTTTAATATTTAGATCTTTAATCCATTTGGATTTTAATTTAGTGCATGGTGAAAGATAAGGGTCTAATTTTAATCTGTGGCAGGTTGACATCCAGTTTTTCCAGCACCATTTATTTAAGAGGCTATCTTTCCTCCACTGAGGATGGTCAGCTCCTTTGTCAAAGATGACGTAGCTGAGTACATATGCATTTGTTTTTGTGTCTTCCAGTCTGTTCCACTGATCCTCAGGCCTATTTCTTTGCCAGTACCATGCTGTTTTTGTCACAGTGGCTTCATAGTATAGTTTCAAATTGGGAATGGTTACACCTGGTGCCATGTGTCTGTTGCCTAAGATGGCTTTTGCTATTCTAGGTCTCTTATGGTTCCAAATGAATTTTTGGATTTTTTTTTCTAGTTCTGTGAAATATAGTGTTGGAATTTCAATTGGCACTGCATTGAATGTATATAGCAGTTTTGGTAGTATGGCCATTTTCACTATGTTGATTCTTCCTACCCAGGAGCAGGGGATATCTTTCCATTTTTTTATATCCTTTTCAATTTCTTTTTTCAGAGTGCTGTAGTTTTCAGTGCAGAGATCTTTTGTTTCTTTTGTTAGATTGATTCCTAGATACTTCATTTTTTTGGATGCTATTGTAAAAGGAATTTTTTCCCTTATTTCTCTCTCTGTGTGTCTGTTATTTGTGTATAAGAAGGCTATTGATTTTTGGGTGTTCACCTTGTA
>NW_022900931.1:49178857-49205366 GCF_012274545.1 Fukomys damarensis
TCACACATGTGTAAATACCGAATAGTTTCCCTGGTGTGAATAATCTGCAACAATGCATAAGATTCTAATAAGATTACTGACATTTAGAAATGGGAAGAAAGGAGCTAAAGGTGTAGGGAAGGTGGGATGGGTAGGGGAAGAGTAAAAAGGGAAAAGAAAAAAATGTGAGAGAATGAAAAGATGAAAATAAAGTGTTTGTAGTTGGGGAGGGGAGGAGGGGATGAAGGGAGGGCAGAGGTAAGGGGAAAAAATGAGAATCAAGACTTGTCATATAGAGGTACATGATCCCAACAATGAATGTAACTGTACTGTATCCCTAAAATGTACCAATAAACTCAATTAAAGCTGAAAAATAAAATAAAATAGATTTAAAAAATGGCCTTTGAGAAACAGCACATAATGGGCCATATGTGAGGGTGTCACATCCATATGAAAAACTTAAAGGTACTCAGAGATTAAATTCCTAAGCAAGAGTTTATGGTTTATCAAAGATTCAATATTAGATTCGTCTTCAAAATTGGCAGAAACATTTTAAATTTTTTCAAGATTGCTAGAAAGTTAATCAGAAGGAAGAAAGTAAAAATATAAATTTCACTTCAAAAAATAAAAGCTGTTTTAAATATGTACTATTTTAAAAAGGACTAGACTACTTTTAGATACCTCTGAAATAGCTACAAATATAATTTTTGAACTATTCCTAATGCTGAACATGCTTTATGACATCTTAAAATCTCATAACTTATATTTTACAACTCATGAGAAACATAAAAAGTAAGGGCAAAACTGTCCCAAATCCTTTGTATTGACTATATAGAAACAAAAAGATGAATTCTGTGGATAGGACAGACTGCCAAGCAGAGATATCATTCACCTTATCTAATACCTTCATTTCAATCTGGTCAGTGTGCACAGCTGTCCAGTGTACATTGTCTCACATAATTATACTAGTACACGCATCTCCTTTCAACAATGATCAAGAAAAATAAAAACTTCCTGAAGAAAACCAAAGGATTAATGCAGTTTAAACATTTCTTTCCATTATACTTTATTTTGCTGAAGCAAGTGTGATACAGGGCTCTAAAAACACACACTTAACAAGGACATTGAAGCCCAAAGAAGAGAAAACTTGAGCAAGAACATGTATGTTCTCTTTCTACACTGGATTTTTGGGCTGGCTGAAGACTCTCTGGCAGAGAGAAATCATTTCAGGAATCATGTCAAATGGAATGGTTCTCTGAACAGTAGAATGAGAAAAAATTGACTCAAACTAAACTGTGCATGTGTTTGTGCATGTGACTATATGCCCGCAGGGGGGCTGGTGGACTGCAGTCCTAATCCAACTATGGCTCACATCCCAAAGAGGTTCTGCAGTCTGGGTCTGAGTGGGTGTGATGTAATATAAGTCGAACACGCACACTCTATACACACACTCACATGCATATATTCACAAATTTTATCTTTTTATGTCCTACTTAAAATGTATTTCATTTAAATGGAAATATAAAAAAGAATAAAAGATCTGCATTCTGTTTTATAAATACAATGCTATCAGAACACAGCCACAGCCAGTCCCTTAACTATTGTCAGTGGCCACCCTTGAGCTAGGAGGACACAACGGAGTAGTCCTGACAGAGACTGTAGGTCTTGGAAAGTGTTAAATATTTACTATTTCATCCTTTCAGAAAATCTTGCCCACTAACTCTCTAAAGTATTACATAATATTGTGTCATAAAGATTGATAAACTTTATACTGATTTCACTATAATCTAGTATGATTTGTAGTCTCAGGACAAATTAGTAAGTGGTCACATACCAAAATCATGATGCTTTCTAACTGGACACCTCCCCACTGGTGACTGAATTCTGCCATAGTACCATTACTGATATTTCACATTACCCCTTCCTAAGTTATTACCAGTGATTTTTCCTTTCATTCCTTTCTGAGTTCATGGCAGTCCTGTGTCCTGGATGTGCTTTCAGATGAAGAGAAAAAACTGTATCTTAGGAGAGAACATGGTTATGAAAGTTTCTGGTCGGATGAATAACTTTTTCTGAGGAATTGTTGTTTCATAACAAAGTAATCTAATGGTCTGTCACAATAGTCTCTACTCATTCAATGATGACTCCCCAAAGTTTTCCTAATAACACAGATAAGAGGCTAAAGAATTTACTCATCAAATATGTAGCTCACATAAAGTGGGTGAGATGAGAAAAGGGGAGATGACAGAATCAAAATCTGAATACCTTAGGGCACTGGGAAAACAGACTGAATGGCACAAGATGAGCTATAACGGAAGGAGGAAGTGGTCTTGAGTTTGAGTATGAAACAAAAAAAGCGAATGCAAGACCCACAGCAAAACCCTCTGAATAAGTAAAGATGAAAACAAAATGCTTAATTTCATTTAGTAAATGTATGAATAGTTTCTTTGGACCAGATACTACATAAGGCAAATGGTTATAACATTGAACAAATAAATATGAAATGAACAATGATGGTATCTGCCCTCACAAATCAATTTGAAATATATTGAAATAATTAGCAGAAATAGAATGAATTCAGAATTGTGAAGTGGTATGGAAATGTATAACTGGAGAATTGGGCCTAACCTGTGTGCAAATGTTACATTAGCACTTTCAAAAGCAAATATCATCGTGTCTATTGGTTCAAAATCTCCACCTCTCAAAGAAAGCTTCTCCAATTTAATATGAATAGTTGCAGTGTGGTCTTTCCACTTCATGTGATCTGTTTGTTTTGCTTTAAATGTAATGCAGCACCTTCCTTATCCCCACCTCTGTTTCTGAAAAACAAAAGTACTTTTGGATCTATGAGTAATTCAGATACTTTACTTCAAATAAATAAATGGCCTTATTATCTGATTTCTCTGGACTCCATATCTATTCAAGTGCACACACAGAGATAATAAGTATTTACTTATAATAATAATAATAGTATAATATATGCTATATAATTATAATTATATATAACATATAGTAAGATTTCATCTCAAGAGCTTCATGTTTAATACGTGAAATATTGAGGTGAAAACCAAGGTGGCTCTTGGCCACTTTTCCCTTGCTGACATCTGAACACTCAGTAACTGGATGGACAATAAGAAGCAAGGGACAAAGGGCAGCACAATCACATCGTTTAAGTTGTGTAGCATTAAGGCTATCATTCTATCACATGGAATATTTCTGTAGTTTGTATTCCAAACACAAGCATGTAATGGAATAAGAGGAGGAGCAGTTAATAAACATCTGGGATGTCAGATGGAAATTAGGGCTGTCTGACACAAGCAATGACAAGTGACCACATAACACCGCACATTCAAATTTTTTACAACAATAATTTTAATTTTCTCAATAATTATTCACCTTACCAGTCCAAAAATTAACACAATGTAAAAAGATTTATAGAAACAAGTCTTGCTCTAACTCTGACCTATAAGATCCTGTGTATTGCTTACCTACCCCTGGCAGACATCACCTTCAATTGTTTTCTTGTATGATTTCCATGTTTGTTTTGTCAATCCCAGAATGGACCGATATTTTTATCTCCCATTCTTATGCATTAGGCCTCATACCATATACTTTATTTTATTCTCTAATCCTATTTCTCCATAAAGAACGTTAGAGATACATGTATTTTATTATGGAGAGTACACACTCACTTTAAAATAATAGCTCTGTGGTATCCCATGGCATCTTTAAGTTCACTAGTACTCTGTTGAAGGACTCTTGTGTTGCTTCTAGTTTTGGCTATTACAAATATCACTGTAGAGAATAATCTTGTATATGCATCCTTTCCTGAATATTACATACAAATTTCTACAAGTGGGAACCCTGGGTCATAGTACAAATAAATTTGGTAAGCCAGGCATGGTGTCACATGCCTGTAATCCCAGCACTCAGGAGGCTGAGGCAGGAGGATCGCTGTGAGTATGAGACCTCACAGCTATGTAGCCTGGGCTACATAGTGAGTTCCAGGTCAGTCTCAACTATATAGTGAGACCATGTCTCAAAAAAGTCAAAACTAACAAATTTGGTAAATATTCCTGAGTTTTCTTCAAAAGCAATTATATCATTTATCTCTCCAATCAACAAGAAATGAAAATCTATTTCTTTATAACTGCTTCAATTGTGTTTGCATAAGTTCTTAAATATTTGAAAATGGGAATGGGAAACCTAAAACATTAACTCTCCTGTAGTTTAAAAATTCAAATCTACCTTATTATATGTGAGAATAAAATTTTCTTTTAATTTGAGAGAAACATATATTATTCTATGATTATCTTTTTTTTAATCTACCTCCCCTTTCCCACAATACAGTAAATATCTTAAAACAAATAATAGTATTTTGTATGTTTCATCAAAGCACCTAGGATAAATTATGGAGAAAAATAGATATTTAGAATTTTTTTAAGTAAGTGAATAAGCAATTGTGAAGTTCTTTATTTCTCACATTTTTTAAATTCTTATTTCTTTCTTTGGTACATTTTAGGTATACAATACATTTACATCCCTCATTGGACACTTGTGCATTTACATATGTATCTTGGTTCTTACTTTTTCTCCATACCCTGCCCTCCCATCAGTCCTTCCACTCCTCCATATTTACAGAAACTTTGTTTCCATTTTTTCTCACATTACTTTAATTGTATGTGGTGTTATTTTTTCTAATCCTTAAACCACACTTTTAAATATTAATTAATTTTATTGGTACATTTAAGGTATACAATGTAATGACATTTATTATTGGAAATTTGCACCTTGACATAATCCACTTTGATTCTTATTTTTTTCCTATTCCCCTGACCTCCCTTCAACCCCTCCACTGCTCCCTATCTACAGTCTTTGTTTCCATTTTTTTTCTTTTTCTTATGTTAATTACATTCCCATCTTTCTTTTCCTCTATCCCTCCAACTTCCCCTTCCCCTTTGCACCTTTTCTTCCTATTTAAGATTATCTATTATACCTTTTAGTTTCTCACTCTTGAGAAACTACGCATTATTTACACATATGTATCCTATTTATTTCACTTATGAGTATCAACTCAATGTACATTCATTTAGCTCCAAATGTTTCCAGTTTCTCATTCTTTATGCCTGAGTAGTACGCCATCTCATATTAAAAAACACATTTTGTTTATTCAGTATCCAGTTGATGGGAAGTTGTGTTGTGTCCAAGTTTTAGCTATCAGGAACTGTGCTGCTATGAACATGGGTGCACATATACCATGGGGGTATGTTCATAAAGTCTTTTCCTATGCTTATATCTTCTAGAGTTGTAACTAAACTCATTTTCTAGTAAGTTTAGTGTTTCTGTTTTAATGTTTATATTTTTAATCCACTTGGATTTTAGTTTAGGGCATGGTGATATATACAGGTCTATTATTAATCTTCAACAAGTTGATATCAAGTTCTTTCCAAAATTTCCCAAAACCATTTATTAAAGAGGCTATCTTTCCTCCAGAGAGGGTATTTGGCTCCTTTGTCAAAGATGAGGTAGTTGAGTGTGTCAGGAGATGTTTCTGAATCTTCTAATCTATTCCACTGATTCTCAGGTCTGTTTCTTTGCCATTACCATGCTGTTTGTATCACAGTGGCTTTGTAGTATAGTTTCAAATTGGGGATTGAGTAGGTCAGGAGATGTTTCTGAATCTTCTAATCTATTCCACTGATTCTCAGGTCTGTTTCTTTGCCATTACCATGCTGTTTGTATCACAGTGGCTTTGTAGTATAGTTTCAAATTGGGGATAGTGATACCCCCTGCCATGTCTCTGCTGACTAGAATGCTTTTGCTATTCTAGGTCTCTTCTGGTTGCAAATGAATTTTTGGATTGTTTTCTATAGTTCAGTGAAGTACACTGTTGGGATTTCAATAGGGATTGCATTGAACCTGCATAGCAGTATTGGAAGTATGGCCATTTTCACTATATTAATTCTTCCTACCCAGGAACAATGAAGGTTTTTCAATTTTCTTACATGCTCTTCAATCTCCTTTTTTCAGAGTGCTGTAGTTTTCAGTGTAGAGGTTTTTGTCTCCGTCATTAGATTGATTCCTAGATATTTCATTTTTTTTGATGCTATTGTGAAAGTGATTGTTTCCCTAATTTGTCTCTGAGTGAGACTGTTATATGTATACCAGGAGGCTATTGAGTTTTTAGTATTTACCTTGTATCCAGTTACTCTACTGAATCTGTCAGTCAAGACTAGAAGTCTTTTGGTGAAATTCTTTGGGTCTTCCATGTAGAGTATCATAACATTGGCAAATGAGTTTCACTTCTTCCTTTCCTATCTTTCTTGCTTTTATTTCTTTCTCTTGTCTAATTGCTGTGGCTAATATTTCCTAAACTATATTGAACAGGAGTGGTAATAGTGGACATCCTTGTCTTATTCCTGAGTGTAGCATGAAAGTTTTCAGTTTTTGACCATTTAGTATGTTGTTGGCTGTTGGCTTTTCATAGGTAGCCTTTATTAAGTTGAGATAGAGACCATCTATTCCAGTTTTCTGTAGGGTTTTTATCATGAATGAGTGTTGAATTCTGTTGAATATTTTTTCTGCATCTATTGAGATGATCATATGGTTCTTGTCCTTGACTCTGTTAATATATTGTATTGAATTTATTGATTTAGGTAAGTTGAACCATCCTTGCATCCCTGGGATAGATCTGATTTGCTCAGGTTATATGATCATCTTCTAGATCTGATTTGCTCAGGTTATATGATCATCATCATCTTCTTCTTCTTCTTCTTCTTCTTCTTCTTCTTCTTCTTCTTCTTCTTCTTCTTCTTCTTCTTCTTCTTCTTCTTCTTCTAAAAAACTTCTTCTTCCTCTTCTTTCTCCTCCTCCTTCTTTTTTTTGTACTGGGGAGCTGAATTCCTGGCCCTTTCTAATCTTCTTGATGACCCTCTGTATTCTGTTTGACAGCACCTTATTGAAGATTTTTTTATCTATGTTCATTAGGGAGATGGGCCTGTAGTTCTTTTTTGGTTGGGTCTTCCCTGGCTTTAGATTCAAAGTAATATTTGCTTCCAAGAATGAATTTGGAAGTATTTCTTCTCTTTTAATTTCACTGAAGAATTTAAAGAGTAGTGGCAATACTTCCTCTGTAAATGACTTGTAGAAAGAAGACAAAAACACTTTAAACACCCCAATTACAATCAGTGAAATTGAAAATGTAATTTAAAATTTAACAACAAAGAAAATCCCAAGTCTTGATGGATTTGCTACTGAATTTTACAAGACATTTAGAGAGGAACTACTGCCTTTACTCTTCAAACTTTTCAATGAAATTAAAAAGGAAGCAGTACTTCCAAATTCATTCCTGGAAGCAAGTATCACTTTAATTCCCAAACCATGGAAAGACAAAACTAAAAAAGAGAACTTTCCTTAATGAATATAAATGCAAAAATTCTTAGTAAGATACTAGCAAACAGAATACAGAGGAGCATCAAGAAGATCATGCACCCTGACCAAGTCAGATTTATTCCATGGAAGTAAGGATGGTTCAACATACATGTCAATAAATGTAATACACTATATTAACAGAGTCAAGGACAAAAGCCATATGATCCTCTTGATAGATGCAGAAAAAGCTTTTGACAAAATTCAACACCCATTCATGATAAAAACCCTGCAAAAAATTGGAATAGATGGTTTTTATCTCAATTTAATAAAGGCTATCTATGAAAAACCAACTGCCAACATCATATTAAATGGCAAAAACCTGAAAACCTTCACATTAAAATCAGGAACAAGACAAGGATGCCCACTATTACTACTTCTCTTCAATATACTTCTGAAACATTAGCCCCAGCAATTAGACAAAAGAAAGAAATTAAAGAAATAAAAATAGGAAAGGAAGAAGTCAAACAGTCATTATTTGCTGATGATATGATACTCAACATTGAATTGACACTTTTAGCAGAGTAGCTGGATACAAGGCCAACACTCAAAAATCAATAGCCTTCTTGTACACAAATAACAGACTCACTGAGAGATAAATTAGGGAAACAATTCCTTTCACAATAGCATCCAAAAAATGAAGTATCTAGGAATCAATTTAATAAAAGAAGCAAAAGACCTCTACACTGCAAACTACAACACTTTGAAAAAAGAGTTTGAAGAGGATATAAGAAAATGGAAAGATATCCCCTACTCCTGGGTAGGAAGAATCAACATAGCAAAAATGGCCATACTACCAAAATTGCTATGCAAATTTAATGAAATGCCAGTTGAAATTCCAACACTATATTTCACAGAACTAGAGAAAAGAATCCAAAAATTCATTTGGAATCAGAAGAGACCTAAATTAGCAAAGGCCATCCTAGGCAACAGACACATGGCAGCAGGTATAACAATTCACAGTTTGAAACTATACTACAAAGCCACTGTGATAAAAACAGCATGGTACTGGCAAAGAAACAGATCTGAGGATCAGTGGAACAGATTGGAAGATACAGAAACAAACCCAGATGTACTCAGCTAGTTCATCTTTGGCAAAGGAGCTGACCATCCTCACTGAAGGCAAGATAGTCTCTTTAATAAATGGTTTTGGAAAAACTGGATCTCAACCTGTCAAAGATTAAAACTAGACCCTTATCTTTCACCATCCACTAAATTAAAATCCAAGTGGATTAAATACCTAAATATTAAAAAAGGAACACTAAACTTGCTGGAAGATAAGTTAGGCAAAACTCTTGAAGATTTGGGCATAGGAAAAGACTTTATGAAGAAATCCTCAGTAGCACGGAAACTAGCAGAAAGAATCAACAAGTGGGATCTCATCTTATTAAAAAGCTTCTGCACTGCAAAAGAAACCATCAACAGAACTAAGAGACAACCTACAATGTGGGAAAAAATTTTTACCAGCTGCTCCTCAAAGGACTATTATCTAGAATATATAAAGAACTCAAAATAACCAGCCCCCCAAAATATAAAGACCCAATTCAAAAATGAGCATCTGAAATGAACAGACATTTCTCAGACAAAGAAGTAAAAGCAGCAAGTAAATATATGAAAAAATGTTCCACATCACTGGTCATTTGAGAGATGCAGGTGAAACCAACATTGAGATTCCACCTCACCCCACAAAAAAGGCTGCTATCAAGAAATCAAACAATAACAAATGTTGGCAGGGTTGTAGGGAGAAAACAACCCTTCTCCACTGTTGGTGGAAGTGCAGACTGGTGCAACCACTATGGAAATCAATATGGAGATGTCTCAAAGTGCTGGGATTAGAGGTTCCATTTGCTCCCTCTGCTGGGTATCTTTCCAAAAGATTTAAAAGAATCATATCACAGTGATGTGTGCAAACCTATGTTTATAGTGGCACAGTTTGTAATAGTTAAAATTTGGAAACAGCCCTTTTGCCCATCAAGTGGAGACTGGATAAAGAAGATGTGGCTTTTCTATAAAATGGAATACTACTCAGCCATAAAAAAGAGTAATTAGATTCATTCATAGGAAAATGGATACATATTGAGGATATACTCCTAAGTGAAATAAGTAAGTCACACACATGTAAATACCAAATAGTTTCTCTGGTATAAAAAAGTATAATAATGCATAAGATCCCAATGATATATTTGACAATGTGACACAGGAAGGAAAGGGCTAACAGTGTAGGGAAAGTGGGAAGGGTAGGGGAAAGGTAATAAGGGAGAGGAAAAAATATGAGAAAATGAAAAAATTGAAATAAAGTGTTGTAAATGGGAAGAGTAGGAGGTAGTGAAGGGAGGGCAGGGACAAGGGGAAAAATGAGACCCAAGACCTGTCATGTAAAGGTACATGATCCCAGTGATGAATGCAACTGTACTGTATACCTAAAATGTACCAATAAACTCAATGAGAGAAAAAAAAGATAAAAAATCACGTAAGGCTGTTGAAGTAAGTATTGATTATCCCCTGGATTTCTGCTGAATCTTTTGTGACTTCACCATTTTCATTCCTAATTGCAAGAATTTTAGCCTTTTCTTTCCTTTTTTTTTTTTTTTTTTTTTTTTTTTTTTTTTTTTTGATATGGTTGGCCAAGGGTTTGTTGACTTTATTCTTTTGAAAAAAAGAAACTTTTTAATTAGCTGATTTTTTTGTATCATTCTCTTATTCTCTATTGCTTTAACTTCTGCCTTCATCTCTTTAATTTCCTCCCTTGTATGAGCTTTGGGTGTCTCTTGCTCTTCTTTTCTTAGGAACTTAAGATTCACCATTAGGTTGTTTATTTGAGGTCATTTGGTTTTCCTAATGTGGGCATTCACTGCTATGAATTTCCCACATAAAACTGCTTTAATTGTATCCCATAGATTCCTGTATGCTGTATTACACTGTCATTAAATTATAAAAACTGCCTAATTTCTTCTGTGACCCGTTGGTTGTTCAGGAGAGTGTCATTTAATTTCCATGTGTTTGTGAAGTTCTTACAGTTTCTTATGTTATTGATCTCCAGTTTACTTGCACTATCGTCTGATAATATACATGGGATGACTTCAATTCTTTTGTATTTATTTAAACATGTTCTATGAGCTAGCATGTGGTCTATTTTGGAAAATGACACATGTGCAGCCAAAAAGAATATATAATCTGTGTGGTGGAACACTCTGTAACATCTGTTAAGTACATTTTTTAAAAAGCTTGATTCAGTTGTAGTATTTCACTGTTGAATTTTAGTCTAGATGACCTGTGTAGTTGTGAAAATTGGATATGAGGTCCCCCACTACCATTGTATTAGGCTAATTTTGTGCTTCACATCCCTTTATATTTGTTTTGTATAGTTGGGGCATTAGTATTTGGTGCATACATATGATTGTCATCACTTCTTCTAGGATTGCTCCCTTTACAAGGATGTAGTGACCTTCTTTGTCTCTCTTAATTAGTTTTGGTTTGAAATCTACTTTGTCTGCAAATAAAATAGCTATCCCTGCTTTTTTCCAGGTTCCTGTCACATGGAGAACAGTTTTCCACCCATTTACTTTCAGTCTATGAGTGTCTTTCTCAAGTAGGTGTGTTTCTTGTATACAGCATATTGTTTGATTTTGCTTCTTAATCCATTCTTCCAGTATATTTCTTTTGATTGTTGAATTGAGGCCATTGACATTGATGGTAATAACTGATATGTACTGACACCTCAATGTCATATTATTTTCCTGTTGTTGGTTCTTTTTTCTTTTTTTTTTTTAAGCCTCTCCCTTTAAATTCTTGCCTATGGAGTTGTGAACTTCATTGTCTTTTTCTAGAATATTTTTAAAAATTATTTGGAGTACTGGTTTGGTATTCATGAAGTTTCTCAGTGTTCTTGGTCATGAAAATATCTTATTCTCCATCAATTTTGAAGGATAGTTTTATGGGATTAACCAGCCCAGATTAGAGGTTGTTTTCTTTTAGAGCTTGAAATACCACACTCCAGGCTCTCCTTGGCTTGAGGGTTTCTGTTGAAAAATCATTTGTGATTCTGATGGGCTTTCCTTTGCATGCCATTTGTTTCTTTTCTCTAATTGCATGTAATATATTTTACTTCTGTTGGGTTACCTGGATCTTGATTATTACGTCTCTAGGTGTAGGTTTTATTTTATTGTAACTAGTTGAGTCCTATATAACTCACTTATCTGTATTTTAAATTATTTTGCTCTGCTTGGGAAGTTTTCTGTCATTAATTCTGTGAAGAGGTTGTTTTTTTATGTCATCTGTGCTTTCTTCTGCCCTTTCATGTACTCCTACTACAATATCTTATTCTTCTTTGAATATTTAAAAATTTGCTTAATTCCTTACAATCTGAAAAATCATTCAAACTTTTCAAGATCTATCCAATTTTTCTAAAGGATACATAATTTTCATTGCATTAAAATTATTGACTATATAAAAGGCGATGTTCTAATACATTTGTTTGTATTCCTCAATATATTGTTTTACCACCTTTTTAAAATATAGTCTATGTCCCCAATATTTTAACCTACATATAAATGATTAGTTTCAGTGATTCTAATATAATTTCTACATTATGAACAATTGTACAATATAAGTTTCACCCTATATTTATGCTATCTGCAAGTTGAATTGACACTTCTTAACATCAAAAGTTGGAATTGCTTTCCTTCTCCTTGGCTCTTTTTCAGTTTGACAGGAGAGTCTTCCTGAGCCTTAGATAATCTTCTAACAAGTGAGTGGGCAAACAGACTCAATCAGCCTGTTAAAATGTGAAAGAAAACATGGAAGAGAGTTTACTTGACTTGATGTTATCCTAGTTCAGCCAACTCTTAGTTAACCATCGGCTGACTCATTGGGCTGCCAACCCAGGAAAATATATGACCATTTCTATTTTAACCCATGAATTTCAGTGAGGGGGGTGGTTCCCAGAGCAGAAAATAACTACTCAGTTCTCTTAAATTGTCCTTTACTTGTACTTTTGTCACAGTACAATGTAAAATTCATATCACATTAGCAATCTTGTTCTATGAATACAATGTCTTACATAAATCTCTTTGATCTTTTCATTGTAGGTTGGATTAAATCATAATATCTCATAGTATGCTACCTTTAGCTTTCATCTGGTCACTTTTATTCCCTCTACTTATTCAGCACACATCTCCCTCTGGTTCCTGAAATGCACTTGGCTGTTGCTAACCTCACAGCATTTTCAAAACAGATTCATGTGACCTATGTTCTGCTTGATTCCTTCTCAATCTTTAAGTTTTGTTTCTTTTTATCAGAGGTCTTCTCTATCCTCTACTTCTAAATGTATATTTATGTATATTAATTATTTTGATTCACATTACTAAACTATTCTAAAAAGGGTTATTCCATTTGGATTACATACCAGCACTGTCAGAGAGTGTGTATCTTTTTCTTCATCTTTAAATCATATTTTTAAAAATAAAAATTGCCTTTTAATAAAATGGAGTACTTTAATGAAAATACATTACAAACCATTGGAAAATGAAGTTAAAAACAGAAACTATTTGTTATACAGTATTGACATCCAAAGATAAAAATATTTAAAGGCCTAATTTAAATATACATACAAATTAATTCACTAGTGAGTGCTTGAATCAGTTTCAAAATTTGTCAAATGAAATGGAATAGGAAAAAAACAGACTAGAAAAGATCAGAAGTATCAATGGAGTATAGTCAATACTGTTTTGTAAAAAAGTTTCCTATATGCCAGGGATTTAGCTCAGTGGTTCTGCAACCTGCCTCGCAAGCACAAGGAACCGAGTTCAATCCCCAGTACCAAAAAAAAAAAAAAAGTGTCCTGTAGATAGAAATATGAGTGAGTGAACATATACATATATATATTTTAATTTATTACTTGAAATTTAATTTTAAATTTCAGTCAAAAGAGTATTTTAGTGATCTCTTCTCTATAGAACCTCAATTCTCTGCTCTCATTGGTGATAAAACTCTGTGAAAGAGTTGTTTGTACTTGATATTTCCAATTTTACTTTTATCTTGTTTCACTACTCCAGGCAGGATTTTGCCTCCACTACTTTATGCAAACTTCTCTTAATGAGTTTAACAATGACCTCTAGATGGCTACACCCAAAGACCCCTGTCCATTTCTCAACTTACTTGACCATTGACAGAATTTGATAAAGTCAATCACTCTTTCCTCTTTTACCAGACTCTCAGGACATTTGTTTTATTTTGTATCACATTTCTACTATTTCTCAATCATTCTGTATTTCTCCTAGTTTCCTGAAATCCATAGAGTTGAGGCCCTTGGTAGTCTCAGGCTTCACTACTTAATATATACTTGATTCACACATATATCTCCAACCCTCTCAGCCTTCATTTATGAGTATGTAACTCAAATATCAGCTACTTTGCATTGTATTAGATCTTTTCTAATCTAAAGAAGTGCAAAATTAAACTTCTGGAATTCTTTACCCCAACATCTTCCTGCAGTATTCTGTCTCAGAAAATGGCAACTCAGTCATCCCAGCTGGCTGTGCTTGACTCCTCTCTTTCATGCTCTGTTTTTTAAACTTAATTTTATTAATTCATTTCAGGTATACATAATGACCACATTCATCATAGGAAATTTGTATGTGTACATGGTATAACTTGACTCTTATTTTTTCCCACTCCTCTATTGTCCTTTAACCCTTTTCCCCTCTGTATTTACAAAAGTTTTGTTTCCATTTTCTCCTTTTCTCATTTTTCCCTTTCCCTTCTTTCCTTTTCAGTCTGTAAGGAAATCATGTTAGTTCCACTGTCAAACGATATCTAGAATTGGACCACATTTCCTCATGTCCATTGCTACCATACCGATGATTCAAGACAGAGTCATCTCTCATGAGTAGGACTGGAACAGCTCCCTAGGGGTTCCAGCTTTCACTTTGGGTGTCCTGTTTGTTTTCTCAATACAGAGAAGAGTCTGCTAAACCCGTGATACCATCTCTTCTCTGCTCCAAACTCTCCAATTCTTCAATTTTCAGAGTAAATTTAAAAATCTAAATCTTGCAATGGTCTTCCAGGTTCTACTTTTTATTGCCTTAAAGTCATCTTCTAGTTTTCCATTACCTATTGACAGCCCATTTCAGCCACAGTGGATTCCATGATTCCTTAAACAGGCCAAATGCATGCCACTGAGGACATTTTTGCTAGCTTTCACTGCTGCCTGATTATGTATTTACATGGTTATCCTTTAGTCACTCCAACTCTTTTTTTTAAATGTGACCTTCTAAATGAGGTTCAACCTACTTAAAATTATGATACCCCATCTCACTCGGAATTATCAGATCCTCTTTGTTTCTATTTCCTACAGAACACACACTTTCATGTCACTCTTTTTGCTTAATTTTAATGTGAATCTTTGAAAAAATATTCTCTAAAGTGTCAGCTATGTAAAAGCAGAGAATATTTTATCAGTTATATTTTAAACACCTGAAATAGTACCTGGCATACATGCTGTCATTAAAATAGAAGGGGAATGTTTATTTTTTAATGAATCATATTAAAAGACACATTGCCATTGATGCCACCCAGAAAAACCTGTCCCCTTACTTCAAACACACTCAGCCTATTCTTGACATCTTCTGAAGCACTTCTGGAAGTCCTCTCTCCTGAGTGTCTTTACAAGACGTGATCAAACACATGGTGAATGTCCCTGCCAGTCCCATCATGAAAACTTCACGGTGCGTCTACACCCACCGTATTCACTAAATTTGTGACCCTGAAACTTCTGGATCTTCCTCAAAGTCAAAATGACTGTGAAAGGTGAACATTTTGAGTAGCCACAATGGCAGAACTAGAGACACTCATGAAAGACTTCCAGAACTGCTTTAGAAAGTGGCAAGGACGATGGGAGAAGAACGTGTGAAGCAACAGGGGGATGAACAGCATTGTGTCTTTTACTAAAATCATGTTTTTAAAATTTAAACTCACTATTTTTTTTCAATCATACTCCATAGCAACCTCTGTAAATACTTGCTTCAGGAATAAAAATATGGATCACATACTTATTTCCTTACCAGTTTGCATCTCTTAAACAGCATAATTTTAAAGCTAATCACAGAAATATTTAAGAGAAAAATTGTAAGTTACATTTTAAAATAATACTCTACAGATACTTAGCACTACATGTACTTGCATTATGCAAGATAATTTGTCTTATTGGAATAGCAGGTGTACTTTGTAATTCTAATTTTATTTTTGGAATTGAATGTTTAATTTTAATCAACCTTATTGAGATAAAATTTAATTTAAAATTTTCTACATTTAACCAAAATTATTAGGTTTGCTTCCTGAAGTTGAAATCTTAATACATTAATCATAGTATTAAAACATTTAATAAGATTTAAAATCAGCCATTTTACAATTTTCTTTTTAGACTACAAAGGCTTTAAAGGAAGGCTGTGGAAGCTTTATTCAATCAGAAAATTGAGTTACTTAAATGCAAAGTAGTGTAGGAATATATTATATTTAAAGACTTTTAGCTGGTGAGTTTGCAAATCAGGCCAAATATATCTCAAATGCCCTTACGAATGAATAAGAAATGTATTATATTTATAAATAAAAAATTAAAGTTTTTACCCTTCATATTCTATATACTTTTCTTCATGCACAAATGTTCCTTACTGGCACAAAAGCGAGGGAAGGTAACGGAAGGTAAAGAGTAGAGTTGGTCCCTAATGCCAGAGAGGGTCTTTTGTGACTTCCCACTCCCCAGTGGATCCCAGATTATCCACCCGCTGGGCTTTTGCAGCCTGAGGCTTACTATCGCTAAGTGTCACTGATATTTCCATCTCCAGCACCACTCCCTCCTTTCCGCACTTCTGGCTGGCTGCCCTCTCTTTGTGTTCCCTGTGACAATGGCTTTGCAGCCTTGTTTGGCTACACAGAAACTGGGCCAAAATTATTTTCAGGAGAAAATTTACTCAGCTTCTAAAACTGGTACTATAGTCTTTTGAAATAAAGTCAGAGACGTCTATCCTAAAATATAATGTGTGTGAACTTTTTAATGGGTGAATATAAGTTCCAGAGCAGAGAAACATTCTAAATTCAAACAACAAAAAGAATAGATTTTGAGGGTTGAAACTAACTTTTTAACATAAAAGGGAACAGACACATTTTAATAGTACTTATAATTTCATAAATACCAAAATGTAATTTTGTGTCATTTGCATATGTGTACGTTTTGGTTCCAAGAGATACATTTAATCTATCTTGTCCTCAAGTGCCCAAGAATGTTTGTTTTGAATCTTTGAGACAATGTGAACATTAACCCACAAAGGGCTTGATAATAACATCATGATGCAAACATCACAAAGTCAGTGACTACTTGTGCCACACAACAATTGCAGTAATCCGAAGACAATTTATAGAGGGCTAAAGGTCTCTCAGGTGAAAATAAGGGAATTAGACTTCTTTCCTAAGCTAAATTACCTAATTTCTCTGCATCTCATTAAGCTTAAAAAAAAAACCAAACTATATAAGTTATACAGAGAATTTTGTACATAATCTAAAAAACCTACAAAATGTTAGGAAAATGTGAAATAACTTCTTCTGTCTCTTAACAGCACTCTGCTTTGTTTAGTTCAAAATTAATAGACCCTGGAGGCACTGACCATGAAGTGGGACATCTGGCCTCATCCCTGACCTTGAACACCCCCTTCCTGTGCACTAGAATAGACAGCAAGAGGAATCTTAAGGTAAACTCCCCAACTGCAAAGCATTGTCATGTCTGAGTTAAAGTGAACTGTCTGGGTACTGTAATTTGCACATGCCTGATGTGAACTGAGGAAGTGAAATGTAACCACCTGGATGAGATCATGGCTGTAAAACCTATAGAAGGGAAGCTGCAGCCCAATAGGAGGTCAGTCACTGGCACTGCCTTTTTGAATGTGACGGACCTTTGCCTGGAAAAATAAACTTTTTAAATTTTACTTCCATTTAGCTTGTCTCTCTGTGCATGTCACTTGCCAATTCCTTCCACAACATAAGGATAATGTGAATATAAGACAAAAGTGTGTACAAAGGAAATATCTAAATTTTCAAATTATAAATATCTTTATCCCTTAGGTCACAATCTTTGCTCAACTAGAAGATGATTCCGCAGTATTTGGGGGTGCAAAGTGGAGAATACATGAATGATGTGAGGATAGGTACATATACAGCAGGTTCCTCGATAAGATAGGCAATAGTTCTTAACCTGGAAAATTGCAAAGAACATACAGTCAGCAACATGAAAACAAAGTGCACACAGTAATTTTAAAAACTAATTTGAAAAGATTTTTAAATTATAGAGACAATGACAATTCTTTGAACAAATATTGGCGAACACCCATTAACTCCCAGAGGCATTGAACATCTTTTGAGGATAGAAAATCTTCTTGATGGCGTTTTTCATGTCTTTGTTCCTCAGACTGTAGATTACTGGGTTGAAAAGTGGGGCAAGGACAGCAAACATCAGTGCAGTGGCCTTGTCCAGCAAAGGTGGAAATGTGACGGAGAAGTGCAGGTACATGAGTGCCACACTCCCAAAAAACAGCAGGAAAATGGTGATGTGGGCCGCACACGTGGAGAACGCCTTCTGACGGCTCTCACCGGAGGGGATCCTCAGAATCACCGTGATGATCCTCAGGTAGGAAAGGCTGATGATAGACACGGAGGCCAGGATGGAGACTGCGTGGATCACATCTTCCACCAGAATCATGGAGGTGTCTGTGCAGGTTAAGCGCAGCACAGGTTCAAAGTCACAGAAGAGCTGATGGATTTGGTTGGGGCCACAGAAGGGAAGAGTGGAGATCCATATGATCTCGGGCAGTAATATAAGGAAGCCAAAAATGCAAGAGCCAGTGGACAGCTGGACGCACAGTCGAGGAGTCATGATGATGGCGTAGCGAAGAGGATTGCAGATGGCAACATATCTGTCGATGGCCATCACTGTGAGGACCAGGCCTTCCGTGACTCCGAGCGAGTGGAAAAAATACATCTGCAGGAGGCAGCCGATGAAAGAGATGCTCTTGTGTTCACTGAGCAGGTTGGAGAGCATCTTGGGGATGGTCACTGTAGTGTACCAGATCTCCAGGAAAGAGAAGACGCTGATGAAATTGTACATGGGGTTATGGAGACGAGCGTCCAAACGGACAGCAAAAAAG
Organism: Fukomys damarensis; assembly: GCF_012274545.1. Lineage (NCBI taxonomy): Eukaryota > Metazoa > Chordata > Mammalia > Rodentia > Bathyergidae > Fukomys > Fukomys damarensis. Next base: position 49,197,454 of record NW_022900931.1, read on the forward strand.
ATCAAGAGATTTCCAACAATAATGAATATGTAAATAAAGAGCAGAGGAATGAAGAGTAAGAGGCTGTTGTTCTCCAACTGAGGGAAGTCAGAGAAATAAAATTCAGTCACAATTGTCCAGTTTACCTGATCCATATTTTCAGCAGCTTCAAGGATTGAACAATGAGATAAAATAGTCATAATTCTCACTGCATTCCTAGAGCAAGCAGAAATTTCCTTTTCACAAACTACCCTGCAATTAATTTAAACAAAATATACAATGTGAGTTATTCTCCAAATTATAAAGTCACCCTGCCCAATTTGCAAATATTTTTAGTAAATATACTTTATCTCGTAAACTATTCTGGTGTCCAGGCAAAGAGTTTGCTATTTAGATATAAATTGGTACTAACTCCCCCGACAAGGCAATTTGGCAGTTTTTATTCAGAACCTTCAAATGGTTTAACAACCTGCCATAAAGGAAACTATTTTACATATGCAAATTATGTACAAAGATATTCATGGGAATATTCACTATAATAGTAAATTAGAAACAATTTAAATAAATAGGGCCGGAGATTAGCTCAGTGGTTCCACCGCCTGCTTCGCAAGCACAAGTACCCGAGTTCTATCTCTGGTACAAAAAAAAAAAATGTTTAGGGCTGGGGATTTAGCTCAGCAGTTTGGTGGCCTGCCTTGTAAGCACAAGGACCTGAGTTCAATCCCCGGTACCAAAAAAAACAAAAGACAAAAAACAATTTAAATAAGTAGACGTTTTTATTTTTTGAAGTGAAACATTGAGGACACAAAATAGTGACGAAATGAATTCTCTCTGTGTTAAGCATTAGACCATTGTAAAGTGAACGTCTTAAAAACTGTGTGCAGTTACCATTCTCCTTGTTATTATTATTAAAAACTGACTGAAAAGAAAAAGCCAAATATTATACTGATTATAGTTTACTGTAAAACACATCAGCCTAGACCATGAGCTCTATCTGTGTATGCAGAGTGGTGTGATCTGCTCTATAGAAAGAGTTAGTTCACAGCTGAAGTGCACTAATGTGGAGATCACATCTAAGGAGTAGTTTGGTGTCACTGAAAGACTATAATCAGCAGTCCACATCTTAAGGTAGGCTTGGCAAGTACTTCAGATATCTTTGTCTATAGCCACTGTACAGAGTTCAGCAGTTGCACAAAGCAGGTTTTCTGTAGTTGATCACTGCTGACATTTTAGACAAGATGGTTTTTCACTGTGGGAGGAAGAGAAGCTGTTAGGGTATTGTCTGATGTTTAGCAACAGCCCTGGTTTCAACCAACTGGAGTTAGCTAGCTCAGCCCTCTCCCCTAATTAGAGCAACCAAAATGGCTCTAGAAATTGGTAAATGTCTCTACATGGACAAAAAGAAAGCACCAACTGAGAACCCCTGGGAATGAAGAAAGAAAAAGAAAGAAAGAAAGAAAGAAAGAAAGAAAGAAAGAAAGAAAGAAAGAAAGAAAGAAAGAAAGAAACGAAAAGAAAGAAAGATTAAGATCATCTGATATCACTAGAAAGTTACCTCTCTTAGGTGTGAGACCTCTAATACATTTGCAGAACTTTTCACTCATTTTACCAGTGAGAAAGCCTAAAGAAGAGCTCAGAATTCCATAAGCTTCTAAAAGTAGACTTGAGGGGCTGGTGGTACAGCTCAGTGGAGCTGCACCTGCCTGACAAGCACAGGTTCCTGAGTTTGATTCCCAGTCCTGCAATAAATACAGAGATTTAATAGTAGTTAGTTGGTATAAGGCCAACTAAGATACAGGAGAATATTAAATCTCTTTTGAAACAAGAGGAATATGAGGGACAAATACAGGATCTTTAAGAAAACTACTTTTAAAACTATTTTCCAATGATCATGAAAAAAATAACTTATACTCTGATTATATCCTGTTTTAATTCTTACCTGGACTCATTGTTTGCAAAGGTATCATTTTCTACTTGAGTCTAACACAGATACTCCTGTAATACTTTTAAAATACAAAGCTCTTAATTCCTTTGCTAAAAACCTCATACAGATAGGGTTCTCTAAAAGCTTAGAGTCAAATCTGAACTTGTAAGCATGACAAATTATTATATTTACGTTATGTTTTAAAATCATTTTGTCATCTACTTATCTTTTGAGTTTATTATCCCTAATGTGTTTTGCTGCTATGACAGAAAATAACACCCTTATAATAGGTGTATTTCCCTTTTTCAGAGGCACTAAAAAAAAAATAAACACTGAAATGAGCACTGTTCTTGATGGCTAGTACACACTGAAATTGGAAAATAGAAACTTAGAAAAAGGAAAATTTGGCATGATTTTAGAGATTTGGATTTTTTAAAATAAAGAAAGATGGCTGGGCATTTAGCTTAGTGGTCCTGCTGCCTGCCTTGCAAGCACAAGGGCCTGAGTTAGATCCCTGGTACAAAAACCAAACAAACAAATAAAAAACACATACACACAAAAAAACAAAAAAGTTGACACACATAGGAAAGTAATTTGATGCAGATACTTGGAAACAAATTTATACCTAATAACACTCATAAGTTTTCTGGGGAAATAGCCCAGAAGTTCAACTGTAAGGTCCACTTTGTTTTCTCATTCTTTATTTTTAGGTGTCTTTCCTGGCTTAGCTATTTAAAATATGAATATCTGAGATTAAAACTTAATCTTGAAATTATTAGAAGTAAGGAAAGTCCTGGAGTTTGCGGCCCAGAAAGAAATGCAGTAGACAATTTCTCCATGTAATTGTTATTTTAGGGATCCCTGTAGTTCTAGTAAAAAGCTCACAGCATCCTCCGGTCCCTAAGTTTTAGTCGTTTTCCTCTTATCTCATGCATTGTTACACCCTTCACAAACTGCATTTTACACCCACCTTGTCCAGAAGCCAACTTCCCAGGTGTCTCTAGCTTAACTGCTCTGCAGTCTAACAGCTAGGATGGTTGAGATCATAGCCACAAGTTGAGGTCTCTCGGGGAGCAATCAAGAGGAGAAAGGATTCTTCTGAAAATTTCTCCCACCAGTGCCTATGGGAAAGCAGCTCATGCCCCAAGTGCCTAATTAAGGAACAACTTCACACATTCCCCTTTGTTTATTTTTTAATCCTCCATATACTTTCTATTTTTGATGTTTACACTTATTGTGGAGAATTGGCACACTTACACAATGTATTTTAAATCCTTTTTATCCTCTTTCACTTCTCTACATCTCAGCTCTGCCCATCTTTGATCGCCTTCCTTTCCTTTCCTTTTCTGTTTTTGTTGTTGTTCTTGTACATGTTTGCAATGCACAATGCTTACATTCCTTGTGTGGAATTGGTGCCTGTACCTGACACACCTCAATTCCCTGTTTCATCCCTTTCCCTCGCCTTCCTCCTCACTCTCTCCGTCTCTTGCTCCCTTTCTACATTGAGAAAGTTATATCTCTCTACTTCCCATTACCTGTGTCTGATTTTGCTTTTTGTTCTTCGAGTCTCTCACACGAGAGAAAGCTGAAATACTCAAGCTTCTGTGTCTGCTTTGTTCCATTTACCATTGTGCATTCATTTTCCTACAAATGACTCCAGTTTCTCTTTCTTCATGGCACACTAGCATTTCATTGTGTGTAAATGCCACGTTTTCTCTAACCATTCAACTGTTGATGGACACACAGGCTATTTCCAAGATTTAGCTGTTAGGAATGGTGTTGCTATAAATGCGGGCAAGTATGTATCGTTACAGGGTGATGTCTCGAGCTCCTTTAGGAAGACACATAGAAGGGGAATAGCGGGATAAATGGAGTTTCTAGCTGTAGTTTCCGGAGGAATCTCCATACTGGTCTCCCCAGGGCTGCACCAGTTTACGCTCCCACCACCTGTGTAGAACTGCTCCCTTCTGCCCCGCACCCCCTCCAGTATTTGTTATCATCTGATTTCCTAATGATGCCCATTCTTGCTGGAGTGAGATGGAATCTCAGTGTTGTTTTAATTTGCATTTTGTTTTATATCCTGCTACTGAATTTTTTCATTAATTCTAAGATTCTTTTGGTAGTTTTTTGGGGTCTTCTATGTAGAGGATCATGTCATCTACAATGTTGAGTGTTTCTTCATGTATTTATTGGCCATTGTACATCTGTCAACTTTCTATTCATCTGATTTGCTCATTTTTTGTTTGCGTCTTTTATTTCTGTATTCTAGATATTAGTCCTCTGAGATATAGCTGGCAATTCTCTCTTCTCTTAAATTCTTTTATGGTACATTTTAGATATACACTACATTTACATTCTTCATTGAGAACTTGCACCTTTACACGATGTATCTTGGCTCTTATTTTTATCCCATTGCCCTGCCCTCCCTTCATCCCCTCCTTCCCTCCCGATTTGCAAAAGCTTTGATTCCATTTATTTCTTATCTCGTATTTTTTCCTTCCTATTTCACATTACCAATTGCTCATTTTAATCCTTATTTACACTTTCAGTTTCTCACACCAGAGGAACTATTTGGTATTTATACATGTGTGTCCTGTTTATTTCACTTAAGATTATGTTGTCAATGTGCATCCTTTAGCTATAAATGTCTCTAATTTCTCATTCTTTATGGGTAAGCAGTATACAATATTTTTTAGCATTCTATAGGGTGTCTCTTCACTCTCGTCACGCTGTTACTTCCTTTGCTGTGCAGAAGCCTTTTAATTTGATGTGAGCCCACTTGGTGATTCTCAGTACTATTTCCTGTATAACAGGTTTGGTTCAGAAAGTTCTTGCCTATGCCTGTGACATGAGAAGTTTTACCTATTTTATATTCCACTGGGTTGTATCTCTGTTTTAACATTTGTTTCTCTGAGGCATTTTGCTTTTGGTTTACTACGTGGTGAAATATGCAGCTCTGGAGTCCATCTTATCCATGTAAATGTTCAGTATTCCCTATATCATTTACAGTACTTCCCGCTCCCCGAAATAAGACCAGGTTGGAAAATAATCTGGTTTATTTATTAGTTTATTATCTCAAGGAACCAACACTTAAAGTCATCAATCCTTTGTATATTATTTTGTCCTCAAATTCATTGAATTCGGCTCTGATTTTATAAATTTCCTTCCTTGTACTAGCATTGTGCTTAGATTCTTGTTCTTTTTCTAGAACCTTGAGTTACATGATTAGATTATTTATTTGGCCACGTTCTGCTTTGTGATGTGGTCGGTCACAGCTATGAATTGACCTCTTATAACTGATTTCATTGTGTCTCATTAGTTCTCATATGATGTACTGGCATTAACACTTAATTCTAGAAACTTGCTTATTTCTTCCCTGAGTTCTTTTGTGATCCACTGTTTAAGAGTATGTTGTTTAGTCCGTTGCTTTTCCACAATTTCTGTGTTCTCTTTTGTTGATTTTTAACTTCATTGTGATTTGACACAATAATACGCATGTACAATTTCAATTGCTTTACCTTTACTTAAGCTTGCTTTCAGGGATTAAATGTGGTAAAATTTGGAGAAAGTTCCATGTGTGGCTGAGAGGAATGTTTATTCTATTTCTTTTGGATGAAACACTTTGTAGATCTAGTAAGTCCATTTGTTTAAAGGTTTTGTTCAACTCTTATATTTCTTTCTTTATACTTTGGCCACTTGATCAGTCTATTTGTGAATGTAGGTTATTAAGATTCCCCCACTGACACTGTGCTTATGTTTACCTGCTCATTTATGTCTAGTAATGTTTGTTTTATAAAGTTGGGTGTACCATTCTTTCGGTTCATATATGTTAATAATTTTGATCACTTCCTATTGGATTATTCCCTTCACCAATATATACTGTCTTTGTCTTTTTTGATAATTTTTGGCTTGCAGTCTACGTTTTCTGAATATAAGATAATTACTCTTGCTTGTTTATTTTGGGGGATTCCATTGTATGGAATATCATGTTCTGTCTTTTGACTTTTGGTCAAGTTTCTTTTGGGGTTAAATGTGTTTCTTGTAGACAGCATAGAGTTGCCTTTTGTTTCTTGATCCATTGTGCCAGTCTGTTTCTTTTGATTGAGAAATTGGTTGATTCACATTGAAAGTTATAGCAGATAGGATCAAGTTATCCCTGTCCTTGCCTCATATTCCACTAATGATTCCCCATCTTCCCCTCTAAATGCTCTCCCTATCTGGTATATTCATTCTATTAGCCCTTTTGTCATCCTTAGCATCATCATGTTTTTCTAGGGTATTCTTGAGAATTTCATTTTATTTTCAGGTGTGTTAGTCAAACAGTGTGGTTTGATAATCATATTGGTAATGGTTAAGCACTCTTTTATCATAAAAATATCTTATTTCTCCATCAGTATTAAAGAATAGTTTTATAGGATATATCAGCCTATGTTGGAAATTGTTTTCTTTTAGTAGGTGAAACACTCCACTCTAAGCTCTCCTGGTCTTTGAGGTTATGTAAAAAAGTCTGCTGTATTTCTAATGAGATTTCTTTTAAATGATTCCTTGTGTTTCTCTAACCACTTTTAAGATTCTGTGTTGGACTTCCAGTACTTTGATTATGATGTGTCATGAAGAGGTTCTTTCCTGACTGTGATTATTTAAGATTCTATGTGCCTCAATTGTCTGTATGTTTTTCCCCCATTATTTGGAAAATGTTCTACTATTAATTCAGTAAGCAGGGTTCCATATCATTTGTACTGTCTTCTGATTTTCTATTTATTTCAATTAATCTTCTATTAATCTTCTTTGCTTGATCTAGGAGATGTTGAGTCCATTTTATATGTTGTCTTGTTGTTTTTAAGCTATCTCTCATTGATCACCAACAACTTCCCTATCTTAGTTTTGAGATTCTGTCACCCCATTGGTAACTTCTGCTGCCCATACTTTCAATACAACATTTAATTTCTGGAAATTCTGTGTGGGACCATTTTATGGACTCTTAATTTTCTATGCTAGGCATGCATTTTTGTATCACCTTGTTTAGCTGTTCTAGCTTTTTTGTTAATATCTTCTATAGTCACTGATTGTCTTATTTCTCCCAATATTGTATTACTTCTATTTTCTATGAGCTTGCCAGTGCCTTATTGATCTGCTTTATTAACTTCCCTTATATCACTCTACATAATTTAGTTTTTTCAGTTTATATGGCTTCATGCTCCCCATTCCTGTAAGCTCTATCCAGTATGAGAAGTTAGGCTTTTAAATCATGATGTAAGTCAAATGGAAAAAGATATTCTGTTTTCCTTTGCACGTAAAGGGTGAAAATAATGGTTTCTATGACCAAGTGACCTATAGACTCAAACAGGGGGGAAAGGAACAAAAGGAATCAAGTTTACAGAACATAGCTCACAGGTCAAAGACTTTTCTATGTCACAGAAACAGATGCAGAACACAGCATGACTGTGAAGTTTATCACAGAAGATTCAGTCCAACAGAGCTCAGTAGAGGTTCTTCAGAAGGATCCTGGGACTATAGAATCATCGCAGCAGCAGTGGCAGGAATGTGGGGCTCCCACAAGATTTTGCAGGCTTCTGAGCAGATATTCCCCACAAGGCTGAGGCCAGGAAAGAGTTTGAGGACAACTTTTCCTGCTCTATGGAAGCTGTGTTGATGAGCACATACAACATAGCCCTTGATAAGACCTGACATTGGAAAGGTCTCCCATGAGGGATGGAGAATACAAGCAGATAGATACTTACACTTTCTTCGCCTCTTTTTAAAAACTGAAATTAGTCCTACTATTTACCTGCAAATGAGCAAAGCTAGAGGCATAAAAGAATACACAGCTCATGAGAATTTTCTCTTCTCTTATTAAAAAAATAGGCATGAATGTTAGCTATTAAATGGAATGGTGCAACAAATATGGAAAGGAAAACAAATTTGAAAAAAAAACCCAAATGATGCAGGCATGGATATGTGTGTGTGTGTGTGTGTGTGTGTATATATATATATATATATGTATATATAT
>NW_022900931.1:49205515-49214338 GCF_012274545.1 Fukomys damarensis
CAAGCTAATTTGTACTGTACACATGTTTACCTTCTTTGTTTTCCCTAGAGCTTTTTCTGTTTAAAATAAATTTATTTTCTCCAATTGGAAAATGGCATGGCTCTTCTCATGCAGTGATATTGCTTCTTGAGGCATCTGACTTAATTACGCATCTTCAGTTTTGCCCTCTACTTTGTCTCTTTGTCTATGTCACGGTTCATTAGAGGAACAGAAGTCCCCCCCATCCCCGCACCACAGCTTGTCACGGACATCTGCAGAATCCGGGGTAGAAGAATGGCTGTCTGCTCTCCAGATAGATGGAAGTGGAAGGTCCAATGGAAGGTCAAAGGCCTAGAGCTCATTGCAGAGTCCAGTGGGAGTGTAGGTCAAGAAGAGACTGTGTGCGAAGTCTAACCAGTCTGCTTGGAAGCCTGATGGAACTAGAGATAACATCCAAGGGCAATGGTAAAGACCAGGGCTCCTCCAAAGAAGCAAAAGGAAGATTTCCTTCATTTTTCACTTTGCATTTTATCCAGGCTGCAAGCTTCATGGTCTGTGCCACATGCATCTGGGATGGGTCTTCCCCGCTGAGTTTGCAGACTACGTATCGGTCTTCTGCAGACCCACCCAGGGAACTGTGCTCCACTGATTTGCTGGTCATGTATTAATCCATTCAGGTTGACCCGCCATAATCAAGGACCACTCTGTCCGTTTAGTTTATGCTCAGCTGTATTTATCTTAAAGCATGTGTTCTTCCGTTATGCACTGTTGGTATCCGGTCACTTTAGCCTTTCTTTTCCCTTCCTTATTGACTTTTTCACTTTGCATTTTATCCAGGCTGCAAGCTTCATGGTCTGTGCCACACGCATCTGGGATGGGTCTTCCCCGCTGAATTTGCAGACTACGTATCGGTCTTCTGCAGCCCCACCCAGGTAACTGTGCTCCACTGATTTGCTGGTCATGTATTAATCCATTCAGGTTGACCCGCCATAATCAAAGACCACTCTGTCCGTTTAGTTTATGCTCAGCTGTATTTATCTTAAAGCACATGTTCTTCCGTTATGCACTGTTGGTATCCGGTCACTTTAGCCTTTCTTTTCCCTTCCTTATTGTCTCACAAAAGTATTTTACTCTTTTATCTGTACATCTGCCTCTAATTTTTACCCTTTTTAACAAAAAAAACTATGAGATCACTTAAGAGATAGAATATCAATGATTTTAGTACCATTCTATGCTCCTCTCTAGCCCATATCTTTTCACCTGCAATACATACTATTAATCGAATTTTGCATTGGTTACTCTATCACATCACATACAATATAGTTTTGTTTAGCTTTATATAGGAGCATACATTAGCTGTTATTTTACAAATTTCTTATTTAGCAAAATGTTTTTAAGAATCATTCATGTCAGTATTTTTAGCTGTCGGAAAGTATTGTTGGACTCACATTCATTGCCCAGCGCTGCATCCTCACTGGCCGCCCGCGGCCTACCTCACCGCCTACACTCCTGCCGCTGTCCCACAGAAGTGCTCAGGCTACCCGCGGTCCTCTGCCAGGCATGTCAGTATTTTTAGCTGTCGGAAAGCATTGTTGGACTCTCATTCATTGCCCAGCGCTGCATCCTCACTGGCTGCCTGCGGCCTTCCTCACCGCGTACACTCCTGCCGCTGTCCCACAGAAGTGCTCAGGCTACCCGCGGTCCTCTGCCAGGCAAGGCCAGGGTCCCGGGCGCTGACCAAGCAGCTCGCTCCAGTTTATGTCACAGGAGGAGCTCACGCCTGCGCCCTCATCTTCAGGGTGTCGACCTCCTGGCCAACGCAGTCGCCCTTACAATGGTGCCAAAGGGCAGAAAGTGATCACTGAACAGAGTTGGGGAAGTCCCGATGTAACAAAAGATGGAGTGACAGTTGCAAACTCAATTGATTTAAAAGACAAGTACAAAAAGACTGGGGCTAAACTTGTTCAAGATGCTTGCCAGCAACACAAACAAAGAGGCAGGAGGTGGCACCGCACTTGGACTGTCCTAGCGCGCTCCATTGCCAAGGAGGGGTTGGAGACCAACAGCAAAGGCGCAACCCCCTTGGAAGTGAGGAGAGGTGTGACATTAACTGTTGGAACTGTGATTACTGAACTGAAACAGTTTAAACCTGTGACAAACCCCCCAAAAATTGCTCAGGATGCTCCAATATCTGCAAATGGACACAAAGAAACTGGCGACATCGTATCTCGCGCTCCATTGCCAAGGAGGGGTTGGAGACCAACAGCAAAGGCGCAACCCCCTTGGAAGTGAGGAGAGGTGTGACATTAACTGTTGGAACTGTGATTACTGAACTGAAACAGTTTAAACCTGTGACAAACCCCCCAAAAATTGCTCAGGATGCTCCAATATCTGCAAATGGACACAAAGAAACTGGCGACATCGTATCTGACGCCACAAAAAGGATCGGAAGAAAGGCGTCATGACAGTGAAGGATGGAAAAACCTTGAATGATGAATTGGAAATTGTTGAAGGCATGAAGTTTGATCGAGGATATGTTTCTCCATACTTCATTAATACGTCAAAAGGCAGAAGTGTGAATTCCAGGATGCCTACGTTCTACTGAGTGAGAAGATTTCTAGCGTCCAGTCCATGGTACCTGCTCTTGAAATCGCCAATGCTCCCCGAAAGCCCTTGGTCATAATTGCTGAGGATGTTGACGGAGAAGCTCTCAGTACCCTGGTTTTGAACAGGCTAAGGGTTGGTCTTCAGGTTGTCTCAGTCAACGCTCCAGGGTTCGGTGAATGTAGGAAGAATCAGCTGAAAGACGTGGCTATTGCTACTCGTGGCACAGACTTTGGAGAAGAGGGGTTGACCCTAAATCTTGAAGATGTTCAGGCCCAGGACTTAGGAAAAGTTGGAGAGGGCATTGTGAGCAAAGACGATGCCATGCTTCTGAAACGCAAAGGTGACAAAGCACAAATTGAAAAACGTGTTCAAGAAATCACTGAGCAACTAGAAATCAGGAACAGTGAATATGAGAGGAGAAACTGAACAGGAGACTGGCACAGCTTTCAGAGGGAGTGGCTGTGCTGAAGGTTGAAGGGACAAGTGATGTCCAGGTGAATGAGAGGGAGGAAAGACAGGGTCACAGACGCCCTCAGTGCTTGCTAGGAGGGCGGCTGTGGAAGAAGGCACTGTGCTAGGAGGCGGCTGTGCCCTGCTTCGGTGCTTTCCCGCCCCGGACGCCTTAATTCCTACTAATGAAGATCAGAAAGTCGGGACCGAAATTATTAAAAGAACACTGGAAATTCCTGCCAGGACCATTGCTAAGAATGCAGGTGTGGAAGGGTCTCTGAAGGTTGAGAAAATCCTGCAGAGCTCCTCTGAGGTCGGCTATGATGCTGTGCTTGGAGACTTTGTGAATATGGTAGAGAAAGGAATCACTGACCCAATAAAGGTGGTAAGAACGGCTTTGCTGGACGCCACAGGAGTGGCCACTCGGTTAACAACAGCAGAAGTCGTGGTCCCAGAAATCCCTAAGGAGGAGAAGGATCCTGCCATGGGCGCCAGGGCACCCTGGGCTGGATGGGGCCCGCGAGATGGGCAGAGGCATGTTGTAGCCCAGAGTAGCACTTGGCCCTTGCTGTGAACTGACAGGAAGCTCCACACAGGGTCCTCCTCAGGAACTGGAAAATTAGGATGAAGGAACTGAAGAGAAGGCTGGCTGTGTAAGAGATTCACATGCCCATCATTGATGGTTTCAGTTACAATATATAGTGGTTTACTGCTGCCGGTGTCCATGCCTACAGATAATTTACTTTGTATTTTTGAACAGAAGAACATGTGTGCATTCCTGAAATGGTGCCAGAGCCATGAACAGGTGTATTGCTTTCGACTTCATCACAGAGGCATTTCCACTACTATTCGGTTACAGTCAGGATTGTAATGCTTGCCATCTCAGGAGAAAAGTTCAGAAGCAGCCTTTCTGAGGAGAGGAATAATTGCATACAAAGTAGAGAAAATCAATTACATGACAACCTTTGTGTAATAAAATTCGGTTTAATGTTAAGAAAATAACTGTTTTCTTATGCAAATGTGAGAATTTATTTTTAGCCAATTTTTTGTATTGTGTGATATTTGGGTCATTATTAGAAACTGCAAAATTGTTCTCCAGAGTCTGTCTCCCATCAGACTGAAGTTTTAGCATTATTACTGCTTTTTCACACCTTTTCTAATATTCTGTGTAGCCATATTTCCTGCTTTTTGGTTGTGAAATGATATACTATTGTTTTGACTTATATTTCCCTACTTATCATTAGGTGGAACACTTTTCCATATATGCATACAGAGAGTTTTCCTTACTTCACTCTTCACTGTTTCTTCTTTTTAATTGTAACAGGAGCTCTTAATATGTACTGAATAATCATAAGTGTAAATGATGCAAGTTACAAATATGACTTGCTGTGTATTTCTCTTCCCTTTATGCTGTTATTTGATGACTGGAAAAAGCAATACAGTTGAGTGAGCAGTCATTTCCTTTATTGTTTATATATTGAATAAGTTATCTACAGTCTTATCCTACTTTAATAAAAATCTTCTAGATTTTACTCTCAGTTTTTCAGTTTGCTTTTTATATTAAATCTCTATCAGTAATTAATTTGGGCTCATGGAGTCAGGTCAGCACTTTTACTTTATGCTATTTATTTGGTTTATTTTATTTGAGTATATTTTATTCATTAAATACTACTCTCTTTCCGTCCAGACTACAGTGTCAGCTGCACCTCTCATTTTCCTCGTGATCTGCTAGGCCTCTCCTATCACAGGTCAAACTTCCCATTGCACAAGATTCTTTGCTCTCATTGGTTTATTCATGCCCACATGACTCACTGGATTGATTTATAATGATCTTTAATATGGAATAGAATAAACTTCACTATTTTAATCTTCACCTTCATCATGTTGGCTCTCACTTTGACAGGATTTACTCCTCCCTATCCAAAATGGGATTTGGCAGAATTATACTGGATTAATAGATTGATTTGTCAATAATTTGCATATTCATCCTACTGAAACATTCTGTTCATTAAAAAACCATATATAGCAGCTTAGATGTCTGTTATTTTCCAAAGGCCTTATAAAGTGCAATATATAGATATGACACATATTTTATTTTATTTTATTCATTTTTGTTGCTATTCAAGATGATATTCTTTTTATTACAATTTCTGTTGACAAGCTATATATAATTGCAGTTGTAAAATATATTTGTGAACAAACACTCATCCATCTCATTGCTAATTGTTACTTAAAATTCTTTCTTTACATTTTTTGAGGTTTCTATATAAAATTCACATTTTCTTTTCTTAATACTAGGGATGGAACTTGAAGGTGCTCTACAACTGAGCTGTATCTCTAGATATATATGAGACAGGGGTGTCCCTCTGTACCCCAATTATCTTTTTTTTTTTGTACAAGGGATCGAGCTCAGGACTTTGCAACTTGTGAGGCAGGCAGCAGAACCACTGAGCTAAATCCCAAGCCCCGTAAACCATGTTTGCATGATGCCATTTCTTTCTTATAACATCAATAATGAGTTTTTTTCCTTTCTTATTTATAAGCAAAATTGTATTTTAAGTTTATGATAAGTATTCATATATTGGTTTTTGAAAAGGAACACAAAATAGTTCATGAAGTATGATTATATAATTTCAATGAAATGATTGATTAGTATTAGAAATCATTTCTTCCTATGCTTAGTGTATAAAAACTTTTTTCTTATACATCACAAATAAGAGTGAATTCCAGGAAGGGCTGGAGATTTATCTCAGTGGTTCCACTCCCTGCCTGGTAAGTTGAAGGACCTGAATTTCATTCCCGACACCTGAACCGCAAAAAAGAGTGAATCCCATGCAATTATTTCTCTGTATTTATTGATAAAACTGTAGTTTTCCTTAGATAACACAGTGAATAATATTAATTCATCTTTAATGTTAATCAATTATATATTTTAGAATCATTTTCATGTTGAATTTGAAAATGTTTTTTTAATATGCCATTGAGTTTATTTGGAATTTATAGGTTTTATTTATAATATTTTTTGTTATTCAAAAAATCCACCACAGGGCCAGGGATATAGCTCTGTGGTTCCACTGCTTGCCTTGCAAACTCAAAGACCCGAGTTTGATCCCCGGTACCCCAAAATAAATAAACAAAACATCCACCACAATCAGAAGGTCTCATGAGTGAAGTGAAATTATCTCTGGTATAGCGTCCATCATTAATTATTTATGTACTTATTTATGTTACGGTACTGGGGACTGTGCCCAGAGTTTTGGACTGAGTGAAACAGAGCTCTTATATTTTTCATCTTAAGACAAGACATTACTAACTTACTAATTTGTCCAGGCTGAATTTGAAGATGTGGTTATGCCAAAGCCTATCAGAGGGCTTACAAACCTGTCACTGTGTCTGGTTCACAAATCCAGTTGTAAAGATTTTGATAAAAGCAAGTAACAAAATGTACCACAATGACATTTTGTGTGTTTGCGGGACGGGCAGGTGAGCCCAGGGCCTTCGTGGTGAGTTGCACCCCAACCTGCCTCTTAAATCACTAATTGCCCTGTGGTCCTCCTCCCTTGGGCACTACCATGCAAGGCTTAGCATCGTAACCTTCATTTCTTTCTTTACTTATGAGACAGGGTCTTGCTATGTAGCCCAGGCTGGTCTCCAACACATGATGATCCTCCTGCCTCAGCCTCCGGAGTCCTATGATCACAAGTGTGCACCACCATGCCTGGCTACCATCATAACAATTTTAGAAAATCAATTGAGATGCATATATTAAACTTAAAATATATAATATACTTATTTTATAATTTTATAATTTTTACTTATTTATGTAATATATATTTTGCAGAGGAAATGGAAATTGTATTTTAAAATGATGAAAAGCAGAGATGGTGCTTAACTGGCACATATTCCAAAAAGCTGTGACCCAGTCTGTGGTCTGTTCTGAGCTCCACAGTGATTCAGGATGCAAGCTCTTATATTTTTCATCTTAAGACAAGACATTACTAACTTACTAATTTGTCCAGGCTGAATTTGAAGATGTGGTTATGCCAAAGCCTATCAGAGGGCTTACAAACCTGTCACTGTGTCTGGTTCACAAATCCAGTTGTAAAGATTTTGATAAAAGCAAGTAACAAAATGTACCACAATGACATTTTGTGTGTTTGCGGGACGGGCAGGTGAGCCCAGGGCCTTCGTGGTGAGTTGCACCCCAACCTGCCTCTTAAATCACTAATTGCCCTGTGGTCCTCCTCCCTTGGGCACTACCATGCAAGGCTTAGCATCGTAACCTTCATTTCTTTCTTTACTTATGAGACAGGGTCTTGCTATGTAGCCCAGGCTGGTCTCCAACACATGATGATCCTCCTGCCTCAGCCTCCAGAGTCCTATGATCACAAGTGGGCACCACCATGCCTGGCTACCATGATAACAATTTTAGAAAATCAATTGAGATGCATATTCTAAACTTAAAATATATAATATACTTATTTTATGTAATATATATTTTGCAGAGGAAATGGAAATTGTATTTTAAAATGATGAAAAGCAGAGATGGTGCTTAACTGGCACATATTCCAAAAAGCTGTGACCCAGTCTGTGGTCTGTTCTGAGCTCCACAGTGATTCAGGATGCCAGGACCCAGCTTTCTGCTCTGATCTAAGACACAAGGTTCTGTAGCTATAGAAAAGCTTTTGAGCCCTCACCCAGGGGAATGTCTAATTACTAAGCGACACATTTCCCCTAATTTGTTCCTTAGAGGGGAGCGTGAGGTACCCCATTTTTCTCAGTGATCAAAAGAGAACTCCCAGGAAAGTCAATATTACCACTGCACATAATCCCTGAAGAGACTTCAGGGACATCTACACAGACGTCAGCAAACTGAAAGGGACAGGTGACTGCAGAGACTCCGAGGAGCGATATCCTGGTCAAAGGCAGGGTGAGTATGACGGACAGCTTTTGACAGGGCAGCGACCTCTGCCTGTACTGTGCCTGCCCATACTTTCCTTATGTTCTTACCTCATCAGAAAACTGCTGTTCCTCTGCAGGACAAAACTCATATTCTCAGTGCATGAGCAAAAGTGTTAGAATAAAGAGGCCGGTGTCCAACTGTGATCACAGCACTCTGGGAGGCTGAGGCAGGAGAATCACGAGTTTCAGCCCAGTTTGGAAAAAGTAGCAATTTAACGATAGACAGCCTCAAAATTAAAGCATACATTAACAAAAGTTCTGGCAGTGTTGTTCACTGTAAAGATTTGAGGTTCAATCCCCGGTATCAAAAAAAGAAAAAAAAAGAGAGAATGGGAGATGTAATCTGAAAGGATGTTAGGAAAATTGTAGTTCAGCTCATAGATAGAGATACAAATATCTAAGAACTAAAATTCTGCTAAAATTCAAAGAAATAAAGGCTCTGATAGAGACACAGGGCAGGTTATTGTATTTTCTCTTCCAAAACTAAAATCAAAGTCATCTCTCTTCCGTACACAGCAATATGTGTAGGCTGAGATCAGTGGCACTGATAAGTATCTGCCATTCTAGATCTTTTTTACGTCCTTTATGTGTTGCAGGAACAAGAATAATGTTTATTCGCCTTGAAACTGCAACCATTATTGGGCCACAACACAGAGTCAGTCACCGCCAGAGTGTTGGGGGAATAAGCAGTAAGGACAGACCCTGAAGCCCTCTCCCTGAGGAGAAGAGCCTCCAGCTCAGAGCAACGCAGCAGTCACTTTGCTCAGCTTTTATGACCTACTTAGGACTGGATTTTCTTGCCTAAACTGACAGCCCTGTAGTCTC
>NW_022900931.1:49214838-49221411 GCF_012274545.1 Fukomys damarensis
GCAGTGTGGCTGTCATGTACTTGCGATTCTCAGCCACTTATTCAGTGTTTTGGGACACAGCAACTGCTGTCACTTTTGTTATCCTTGCTCCCTTCCTCAACCCCATCGTTTACAGCCTGAGAAACAAGGACATGAAAGATGCTATCAAGAGGCTTTTCTGCCATCACAAGGCAATGAGTGGAGCGGGGCGAGGGATCTGAGTCCCCTGAACTCTGAGGAGCCTCCTAGAAGAGCAGACCCTCACCATTCACATCTGGGCCATGTTTATGCTCTTTTTCTATTGCCCCAGTTAGATTTGTTTTACTGTCTACAGGAGCAGAGTGTCCTGTTTTGTATCCCAATTCGTCCTCTCCTTCATCTTCTGTTATTGTCACAGGATGCACTTCAAGGAAGTTCCTAAAGCTGATTTCAGCAACCTAACCCACGTTACCCATTCAGTAGGTTTTCAGGGTCCCTGACTGTCACTGCTGAGAAAGAATTTTTAGGGTATGTCAGTAAAAGACCACCCTCAAGGAAATAGAACACCGACCCTGGACATAAAGAGAGAAGTGGACTATAGTTCGGAGCTGGGAATATTCACGTGTTTTCAGCTGTAGAAATCTATGGAATGTGTGAACCTACAGGCTCCCTCAGGGCTCTTGGGAAAAGTGTGGCCCACTCCCTGGCAGATAATGAAAGAATGCCCCATCCATAGGAAGACCAGGACCCATTGCCAGGGAAAAGCCTACTTTACAGGTGAAAAGATGTGGTCTGTTCACAGGTGAAAGAAGTTCATTTGCTAGTAAAAAGGAAGGGCTGAACACATTAGCAGGTGGGACTTGCTCAGGCTTACTTCTGGGAGAAAAGAAGGAAAACTTTAAACTGGCTTGTGTCCTACAGTTGCAATTTTCATCTTATTTTAAATTATGATTTTTTTTGTCTCATTTTTGCCTGATTTTATTTCTAGTATCCAATTTCATTACCTGGGCTCCTGCTCCTCTCCTCTATGATCCCACACAGTAGTGAGGACAGAAAGCAGGAGTCCACACCTGGGGACAATCAGAAAGTGCTATCTTTGGGCTTGGGATTTAGCTCAGTGGTTCCACTTCCTGCCTTGCAAGTGCAGGGACCGAGTTCTACTGAACCCGAGTTCAATCCCAGTACCAAATAAAAAACAGTGCTATCTTCAATTGTTCTGGTGAAAAATTAAGCAAGTTTGGATAGGATGGTCTAGACCTGATGCGCGCCTCAAGAATGAGGCCTACAAAAGACCTCTGCCACCAGCCTCGTGGCTACTGCACACTTGCTCAGTGGCCATTCGCTCTGCAGAGTGCACCTCTTCATTTTAACCAATGTAAAACTTCACTGCCTTCTGGGAGTCTTGTCCAGTTCGTTGTTGAGGACTCAAAGGACCTAGAAAAAAGTCTACAGAACCCCAGAATCCAGTAACATTACTATTTAAATTTTTAGTGCATAAGAATCCTCTTGAAATTTAAACTATCCTGAAATAAATTTAACAGGCAACACATGTGTGATGACTTATCTAAATTTATCGAGATACTTAGTGATAAAGTTGTTGTTTAATCTCAGATCCTCTAATGCATTCTCAGTACCCAATAAATATGTAATTTCAGCTAATCTAAGTTATATTAAAGAGATCATATGATATAAATCTTTGCTCAAAAGTGGTGTGAAATAAATTCCCTATGATGCATGATATTATTGTGTAGATATAAAATGTACAAGTGAAATAAAAAGCAAAAGAATAAAGGTTAATCAAAACTACTCAGCTCTCAGTAGTCCTGGGGCCACTGGTCCTTTCCCAGTCCTCAAGTGATCATGAATCATGGAGAGACCTCTGAAGAGAACTGAAGCATCCATTTTGCCTTTTTCTGCAGCTAAATTGTGCATTTTATGTCATATATTTCATTCTTTGGCTTTCATTTTCCTATTCGGTAGCTATGTGACTGGATTAGCTAATGAAAATATCCTGTCAGCACCAGTAAACAGACAGAAGGAAAGCGCATGCAGATGACTGGAAGAGAAAATGCAGGCAAAGGTGCCTGAAAACCAACTGAGTTATGGCAAGTTCTGGGTAGGGGGAGGCGTTCCTGACCCCTATAAAAGCAGCCAGGAACTAAAGGCCCGTGGGTTCTCCACCTTTCTAGAGCCCTCTACCCCGCTTTTTCAAAAATTATTATTAAGGTAACTGTCTTCTCCTTTCCCCTCTTGTTTAACAAAGACCGCCTTTCCTTAAACTCTGTATGTTTCATGCATCTGGGGTTTATGATCCTGGTGAGCTGCTTGTCCCAGCAGAGCAGTGGTGGTGCTTTTCCCATGGACTGGACAGAGCTCAAGTGCTCAGGAAAATTTCAAAATTTCAAACCAAAATGTAGGAGCACTAGCCCTCCCTGCATGCTCTGGAGCAGCAATGGCAAACTTTCTAGAGCCTGAGCACCCAAACTGCAATCCAAAGCCCACTTATCTATCACAAAATGCCAACACTGCAATTGAACCTGAATACCGAGGTTTTGGTTTGGACAAAACAACATATATATTAACATCTTCTATCTTAAAAGAAAAATACAATAACAGAGCTTTCAATGATATAAATAGCTTTTTATTGAAAAGTAAATTTTACATTTGGTATGCTTTGGCAGAGTTAATGTGAGCTTTGCTGTAATGTGCACCCTGATAATTTGTCAAACATTGACTGGGGTGACTTGGCTCTGTGTCAACAGAGAGAGCCATGTGCCCACTGACATGGCACCACCACTGTCCTAGGATGATCTTTCTTCCCTTGGATCTCATTGAAAGTTCATGCACATGGACTGCATCTTATGTGTGCAATAGCCACAGAGTGAAATAAAGGGACATGCACAATGCCAGCAGCGGAAATGAGTCAGCATCTTGTCAATCGTGCTCTGGAGGACCCCAATGAGAGGCTCCCTACACAAGCGAGACACTGAAAGTGCTACACCTTACACTGTCAGTGCTCCTGATATTGTCCCTGTGCCAGAGCAAGCCCTCTCACTCTGTGCATAGTTTCATGTTAGTGAATTTTGTCCCTGTTTCCCTGCCAGTGTCTGCTATGTCCAATTCTTTGTCACACACAAGAAATGGAGAACCCATTCCTGGACCCCGTAACCCATGGTAACAGAGCTCATGCATTTACAGGTCTAAAAATCTCTCAAGAAAGTTCTGCTTCTGGGCAAGATTTAAGAACAGCTGGATTTGATGATCATTAGGATCATTTCTAGTCATAGATCCTTTGATAGTCGTAGGAGGCAGCATTTTTTTTTAAATATCTGAGCCTATGGTAAGAATTTTACATGTATTTCTCCACTTAACATCAATCTTATAAAATAAACATGAACTTTTCTTTAAATGACAAACATCAAATAGAGTTTCAATAACTAGCCAAGGACACAGAACTAATTACTTGGAATCTAGGGCAGAAACTCAACTATGTCTGGCTCAGAGTAACGTCTTTATTGACCTTGATTGTGTATCTGCATCACAGAGTTTTCATTCTCTTCATTAAAACTAACAAGAGTTCCAAAGAGAATAAACTGTTGAGTTAATAATTCTGATCACTAATTATTACATATGAAATGGGAAGATTGTTATCTCCTCAGGTGTTCAAGATTTATTTCATAAAAAAAGTTGAAGTTATAACAGGTAGTCTCTTAGATTTTACTTAGTGACTATCATGTGAATGAGGTCTCAGTTTTTGGAGGGCTCTGGTCCAATGAATCATTATTGCTATTAATAAGAACCCCATTATATCTCAATTCCACTGTTTTCTTTGTTGTAAGATGCATTGACCCCTATAGACTGTTTCCAGCTCTCAAGTTATTTTATTTTTTATTTCCTGTAAATCTTCTAAAGGTTCAGTTTTCATGTTTCGAAGTATTTTTTCTCCAGTAGCAGGGATTAAAATCAGGACCCCATGATTGCTAGACAGGCATGGTGCCGCTGAGCTAAATCTCTGGCCCGTGTTTCTAACTTTTTAGTGTACACCTTTTTCTATGCTTCTCCCTTGTCTTTCAACCCATAGTATTGGCTCTTGTTTTTATTCTGTTTTAGGTTTTCTGAGACATGATCTTGATATGTAGTTCAGGCTGACCTTGAACTTAAAGAAATCTTCCTGCCTCAGCATCCCAAGTGCTTGAACTACAAGCATGCACCACCATGCCCACCTGTTAGACAATGATTATTTTCACAAGGATAACCTTTATCTTTATAACTGAAGCTCAGAAATGGCTGTTTTATTCTTAACTTTTCCCCTTTGCTTCTCAACCTTGTGCCTAATTATAGCAATCCTCAAACAGCATTCCTTGCATGGATACTGCTGGCAGTGACATGAGGACCAATATCAACCTTTATTTTGATATCACTTATTTTCTAGTTCTTTTTTTCAATTGAGGTCATTTTGTTTACCATTAGAGTAAGGGTCCACAAACAGCAGAAATCAGGTTTCCTTCTCTGTCTGAAAGTCAGCAGTATTGGCACAGCATTCTGCAGATTATGTATATTTTCATAGTCCATATAAGTTTTGTTCTTAGCTAGTGGCCCAACCAATTGACAGGCTGGGCTGAGTGACAGAGCAGGTAGATGGATAGTTATGAAAGCAAAGGAAATAGAGCAAAGGGACATGCATTGATGTTAGTATACAAAGTCAATAAATATGTCTGGTTTGCAGGGGCCAGGGATTCAGCTCAGTGGCACCATTCCTATCTCACATGCAGAAGATCCTGAGTTCCATATCCAGTATATATGGTTTGTAAATATTTTCTCCCATTGTGTAGGTTGTTTCTTCACTCTACCATGCAGATTTTCCCCAATGATTTCATTTAAGAGTTTTATCTTTTCAGTTCTTTCAGCTTTGTCCTTAATCCATTTTGGATGGATTTTTGAATACAGGGTGTAATAAGTGCACAATTTCACTTTTCTGCTTGTGGATATTTGGTGTTCCTGATTACATAAACTGAAGACATTACTTCCTCCATTGTGCATTTTAGCAGCTTTGTCAAATATCAGTTGACCATAAATGTGTCAATTTATTTCTTCGATTTCCATTCTGTCCCATTGTTCTATTTGCCTCATTTGCTACATAATTTTTCATGCTGTTTACCATTCCCATGATATTTTGGTTACTATAGGTTTGTAATATGTTTAGAAATTAGGTAATGTGGCTGCTCTGATACCAGCCCCAGCGAGGAAGGCCGCCCTGACATCTCTACCACCTCCTGCTTTGACCCCGTGGGTCCACACCATCTCCTGCCTGCTCTGACACCAGCTCCAGCAAGTAAGGTAGCAGCGTGGGTGCCCTTGAAACACCCCCCACCCCACCCCCCACCTGCACTCTCACACCTGCTGATGGGGCCAGTTCTTGGACCCACTCTGCAGAGGCATAGGTGGTTATAAAGGGTATTTTTATGAGTTCCCAACTTTAAACCTCTTTTAAAGAAAGGGTGGGGGAAACCTGTAATGGAACTGTGTGGCGTTCAACCCTGCAGGTTGGAAAACTCAATTTAGGCCTTGTGGCCTGAGGTCAGTCTGAGTCGTGGGGATCTGCCATTGGCTAGCTGAGATCAGGGGACTTGGTTCTGCACATGGCTGTGCAAATGGTATATTATGACAGCAGAGACATAGTCTGAAAGAGGTCCTTCAAATTATTTATTTTTCTTTCTCTCTTTTCCTCATTCCACCTTTCAATTTCTTTCTTTTTTCTGTCCTCTTTCTCCAACTCAGTCTCTTGCTCCACCATATTATCCCTCATCTCCCTTTCTATTCCTGCTCCTGCCCTAACTCAGACTTCTCCTTTTATCATTTTTTTCTTTTTTCTTTATGTTCTTTTCTTCTGTCATTTTACCTCACTCATGGGTCAGTAGTTTCAATGGAAAGCGAGCCCCTGTTGCTGTTAAGGGGATATATTCTTGTCCCTATTCTTGAACCTCTGTCTATCCCTTTTGAATTTAATAGTTTCATAAAGATTGTATGGTCACTCTATGTCCACTGGCTTCACTTGAAATCTTCTCCAATTCTTTCACTTATCTACTCCTCTTGTCCTAACTCTGTCTAGCCCCCCATCCTAAATGGTAAAGATACTATATTGAAAAGCGTATTCACTGCAAACATATTTTGGGCTGCTTATTGATTTTAATTTAATTCACATGGTTTAAAGGTGATAGATTAATGACTACCACAAGTGGTTAGTTTGCAAGTTGTGCTTGATCCTATTATGCTGCTGTATGTATCAATTGGGCAGAGGATTGTGATTGATTTAGTGAGTTGTTTTCTCCAATATTATGAAAATGAAAATGTCTATGAGTCATTAGAGTCTCAAAAGCTGAAACACAACTATATCAGAAAGATTTAAATAATAACCCAGAAATTAAACCAAGGACAACCCAACAACAAAAATAAAAATGAGAAAACACTTAAACAAAATATAAAGACAGACTTCCAGTTCACCAATGGCAAATAGTAGGGCAAATGAGGATGACAACTCTGATAGTGAACCAGCAGGACACCCTGAACCCATAGCACAGGTAGCAAAAAAAAAAAAAAAAAAAAAAAAAAAAAAAA
>NW_022900931.1:49221597-49243565 GCF_012274545.1 Fukomys damarensis
ATCAATCAGGCTCTAGAAAAATTCAAAATAGAAATAATTTCCCAGATAACTATAGAGATGATGAGCAAAATGGAAATCATGATTCGAGACTCTAGAACAGAAGCTGAGAAAAAAAAAATAGATGAGTTCAGGACCATGATAGAAGCCATGAAGGCCCAGCATAAGAAAGAAATGGAAACAATGAATGCCCAACATAGGAAAGAAAAGGAATCCATAAAACAGATTCAAACAAATATCCAGGAGATTAAAAACTCTATTGAAAGTGTATGCAATAGAATAAAAGAGTGTGAAGATAGAATTTCAAATATAGAAGGTAGGATTGCAGTCAGTGACTGTGAAAAGAGAGGTCTCTCAAAAGCAATAAGGGATCATGAGAAATCAATCCAACAACTTCCAGATGATGCAAAGAAGAATAACATAAGACTGATAGGAATCTGTGAAGTAGCAGGAGAAAATACAAATGACTCAAAAAAGCTGTTCACAGAATTAATGACAGAAAACTTCCCAAACAGAAGGGAAGAATTAGACATACAGATAAATGAGGCATATAGAACTCCAACTAGCCACGATCAAAAAAATCTACATCTAGACATATAATAATCAAGATCCCAGAAATCCAACAGAAGAACAAAATACTTCAAGCAGTAAGAGAAAAGAAACAAATCACATGCAAAGGAAAGCCCATCAGAATCACAGCAGACTTTTCAACACAAACCCTTAGGTTTGTGTCAAGGAGAGCCTGGAGTGAGGTATTTCAAGTCCTAAAAGAAAACAACCTCCAACTTAGACTGATGTATCCTGCAAAAATCTCTTTCAAAATGGAAGGGGAAATAAGATACTTCCATGACAAAGAACACCTGAGAAACTTCATGAACACAAAATCAGCACTACAAGGAATTCTAAACAATGTCCTACAAAAGGACAATGAAAGTCACAACGACATGAGGCCCAACAAACCAAATCAAACAGGCAAGACAAAAAACTAAAAGAAGAGGGAGGAAAAAGTAAAAAGAGTCAACCAAAGGACAATAACATGACAATAATAAGTCAGAACATATCAGTTATAGCCATCAGTGTCAATGGCCTCAATTCACCAATCAAGAGAAATAGACTGGCAGAATGGATTAAGAAGCAAAATCAAACAATATATCATGTACAAGAAACACACCTAATGCAAAAAGAAGCCCATAGACTGAAAGTAAAAGGATGGAGAACAATTCTCCATGCAACAGGATCCCAGAAAAAAGCAGGGGCAGCAATCTTATTCACAGACAAAGTAAATTTCAAACCAAAACTCATTAAGAGAGACAAAGAAGGCCACTAATCCTTGTAAAAGGAACAATTCAAGAGGAAGAGAGGACAATCATAAACATATATGCACCAAATGTTAATGCCCCCAACTACATAAAACAAATACTAAGTAACAAGAAAAAACAAATAAGCACTAATGCATTGTAGTGGGTTATTTAAATACCCCACTATCACAAATAGACAAATCATCTAGGCAGAAAATCAACAATGAAATACTAGAATTGAACCAAGCTTTGGAACACATGGATTTAATAGACATCTATAGAGTGTTTCACCCCAGAAAATCAGAATATACATTCTTTTCAGCTGCACATGGGTCATTCTCCAAGAGAGACCACATACTAGCTCGCAGAATAGGTCTGAATAAATGCAAAAGAATCAAAGTTATCCCCTGCATATTATCAGATCATAGTGCAATCAAGCTGGAGATCAATAGCTCAAGAAACTGTAGGAACTTGAAAAACACATGGAAATTGAACAACACTCTTCTGAACAATAATGGATCACAGAGGAAATTAAAGAAATTAGACAGTTTTTACAAATAAATGAAAATGCCAGTACAACATACAGGAATCTATGGAACACAATGAAAGCATTTCTCCGTGGAAAATTCATAGCACTGAATGACCACACTAGGAAAACAGAGTGAGCTCAAATATACAAGTTAATAATGAATCTTAGACTCCTAGAAAAACAAGAGTAAGAAAACCCAAAGCTTGAACAAGAGAGAAAATTATAAAGATTAGAGCAGAAATCAATGCATTGGAAACTAAGAAAATGATACAAAAAATAAATGAAACAAAAAGGTGGTTTTTTTGAAAGAATAAATAAAATTGATTAACCATTAGCTAATTTTATAAAAAAAAGGGAAGAAAAGGCTCAGATCCATGCAATTAGGAATGAAAGAGATGAAGTCACAACAGGTACAACAGAAATCCAGGGGATCATTAGTACCTACTTTGAGAACCTGTACTCTAACAAATTAGAAAACACAGAAGAAATACACAGATTTCTAGATACTTATGAATTACCAAAGTTGAACAAAGAAGATAAAAACATTGTAAACACCCCAAATACAGTCAGTGAAATTGAAAATGTTACTGAAAATTTACCAACAAAGAAAAGCCCATCCCCTGATGGATTCACTGCTGAATTTTACAAAACATTTAGAAAAGAACTACTGCCTTTACTCTTCAAACTTTTCAATGAAGTTGAAAGGGAAGCTATACTTCCAAATTCATTCCTGGAAGCAAGTATCACTTTAATTCCCAAACCACAGAAAGACAAAACTAAAAAAGAGAACTTTCCTTAATGAATATAAATGCAAAAATTCTTAGTAAGATACTAGCAAACAGAATACAGAGGAGCATCAAGAAGATCATGCACCCTGACCAAGTCAGATTTATTCCAGGGATGCAAAGATAGTTCAACATACGTAAGTCAATAAATGTACTACACTATATTAACAAAGTTAAGGACAAAATCCATGTGATCCTCTCAATAGATGCATAAAAATCATTTGACAAAATTCAACACCAATTCATGATAAAAACCTGCAAAAAATTGGAATAGATGGGCTATATCTCAATTTAATAAAGGCTATCTATGAAAAACCAACTGCCAACATCATATTAAGTAGCCAAAAACTGAAAATTTTCAAGTTAAAATCAGGAACAACACAAGGATGCCCACTATCACCACTCCTCTTCAATATAGTTCTGGAAACATTAGCCACAGCAATTAGACAAGAGAAAGAAATTAAAGCAATAAAGATAGGAAAGGAAGAAGTTAAACTGTCATTATTTGCTGATGACATGATACTCTACATTGAAGACCCAAAAAACTCCACCAAAAGACTTTTCAACTTAATTGAAACTTTTGGCAGAGTAGCTGGATACAAGGTGAACACCCAAAATTCAATAGCCTCCTTATATACAAATAACAGACTCACTGAGAAATAAATTAGGGAAACAATTCCTTTCACAATACCATCCAAAAAAATGAAGTATCTAGGAATCAATCTAACAAAAGAAACAAAAAACCTCTACACTAAAAACTACAGCACTCTGGAAAAAGAAATCAAAGAGTATATTAAAAAAATGGAAATATATCCCCTGCTCCTGGGTAGGAAGAATCAACATAGTGAAAATGGCCATACTACCAAAACTGCTATATACATTCAATGCAATGCCAATTGAAATTCCAACACTATATTTCACAGAACTAGAGAAAAGAATCCAAAAATTCTTTTAGAACCAGAAGAGACCTAGAATAGCAAAAGCCATCCTAGGCAACAGACAAATGGCAGCAGGTATAACAATTCCCAATTTGAAACTATACTACAAAGCCACTGTGATAAAAACTGCATGGTACTGGCAAAGAAACAGATCTGAGGATCAGTGGAAGAGATTGGAAGACACAAAAACAATTCCAGATGTACTCAGCTACCTCATCTTTGACAAAGGAGCTGACCATCCCTACTGGAGGAAAGATAGCCTCTTTAATAAATGGTGTTGGAAAAAGTGGATCTGAACCTGCCAAAGATTAAAACTAGACCCTTATCTTTCGCCATCCACTAAATTAAAATCCAAGTGGATTAAATATCTAAATATTAAAACAGAAACACTAAACTTGCTGGAAGATAAGTTAGGCAGAACTCTTGAGGACTTGGGCATAGTAAATGACTTTATGAAGAAATCATAGTAGCCTGGGAACTAGCAGAAAGAATCAACAACTGGGATCTCATCTTATTAAAAAGCTCCTGCACTGCAAAAGAAACCATCAACAGAACTAAGAGACAACCTACAATGTGGAAAAAAAATTTTACCAGCTGTTCCTCAGACAAAGGACTATTATCTAGAATATATAAAGAACTCAGAATAATCAGCCCCCAAAATATAAAGACCCAATTCAAAAATAGGCATCTGAAATGAACAGACATTTCTCAGACAAAGAAGTAAAAGCAGCAAGAAAATATATGAAAAAATGTTCCACATCACTGGTCATTTGAGAGATGCAGATGAAAACAACACTGAGATTCCACCTCACCCCATAAAGAATGGCTGCTATCAAGAAATCAAACAATAACAAATTTTGGCAGGGTTGTGGGGAGAAAGGAACCCTTCTCCATTGTTGGTGGGAGTGCAGACTGGTGTAACCACTATGGAAATCAATATGGAGATGTCTCAAAGACCTGGGACTAGAGGTTCGATTTGACCCAGCCATCCCTCTGCTGGGTATCTTTTCAAAAGAACTAAATGAATCATATCACAGTGATGTATGCACACCCATGTTCATAGCGGCACAGTTTGTAATAGCTAAAACTGGGAAACAGCCCATTTGCCCATGAGTTGGAAACTGGATAAAGAAGATGTGGTTTTTCTATAAAATGGAATATTACTCAGCCATAAACAATGAGAAATTAGATTGATTCATAGGAAAATGGATACATATTGAGGATATACTCCTAAGTGAAATAAATAAGTCACACGTGTAAATACTGAATAGTTTCTCTGGTGTGAATGAACTGTAATAGTACATAAAATCCTAATGAGTTAACTGACATTGTGAAATGGGAAGCAAGGTGCTAAAGGTGTAGGGAAGGTAGGATGGGTAGGGGAAGGGCAATAAGGGAAAAGAAAAAATGTGAGAAAATGAAAAGATGAAAATAAAATGTTTGTAAATGGGGAGGGTAGGAGGGGTAGGGGAAGGGCAATAAGGGAAAAGAAAAAATGTGAGAAAATGAAAAGATGAAAATAAAATGTTTGTAAATGGGGAGGGTAGGAGGGGGTAAAGGGAGGGCAGGAACAAAGGGAAATATTGAGAACCAAGACCTGTCATGTAGAGGTACATGATCCCAATAATTAATGTAACTGTACTGTATTCCTAAATTGTACCAATAAATTCAATTATTTAATAAAAAATAAATTAGGTAATGTGATGCTTCTAGCTTTGTCCTTTGCTTTCAAATTTGCTTTATTTAGAATTTTTCTTGGTCCATACACATTTTAGCATTTTTTTTCTGCTTTTGTTAAAAATGTCCCTGAAGGATTCTGGAAAGGACTTCACAGTAGCAGGTTCTCCATGGTGACTTGTGTTTCTCTGCTGCCAGAGGGTTTGATACACAGTAGTTTCATGATTGAGGAGCTACAGAAACATTCTGTGCACACACTTGTGTTCAGGTCATTGAAAGGACCCATGACACGTTTGCAGCTGATAATGGAAATCCTGTACCTTCGGATGAAGAGAGCCTTGGAACCAGCCAAGTTTGGACTGAAACATCTAGAAACTGTGAGTCAAATAAACCCCTTCCCCTTCGACTTTGGATGTCTGGTCTTCTGTCTCAGTGATAAGAGAAAAGTAACTATGAGAAATTTGGTAGATGTGGAAGTCATTGTTGTAACAGTACCTGGCCATGTGGCTCAACGCCTTTAGAACATGGGAAGGGGAGGGTTAGGCAGGATTCAGAGGTGCTGGCTGCAGAAGTAGAACTGAAACTCCTTAGGCTGTACACATGGAACTTTTTGGTCAGGACTCAGAAGACCAGAAGGCAGGTAAAGACCATGCTTGGGAAATTTTTGCTAGAAAGAAGAACTGCATTGGCTGTTGGACTCCAGACAATGTGTGTTATGGCTTGGCAAAAATTTTTTCTGCAGTTTGTTTGTGTCCAGAAACTACTTGAGACTAAGACTAGGGGCAATGAACTAATTAATCTTACAGTCGAATTAATCAAGGCAGTTGAATATTGAGAGGGTTGCATGGCTTCTGTGGGGGGCTTTTAGCCAGATCTGTACTGAGAGTGAAGAGCAAAAGGCCCAGCAGAATGATTTAAAACCTTTTTAGCTTGGCCCAAAACAAAGCTACTTTAAAGGTGTAGACTGAAAAGGTAGAGCAGAGCAGATCTTGCTTACTGAGAAAGAAAAGGAGAACAGAAAAGATGATCTGAGGGCATTACAGGAAGCAGCAGGACTCTACCCTCTGCAGCCTTGGAGCTGTAGCACTGAAAGAATTTGCTTTGAGGAGAAAGCCCAGAGAACCATGTTCCAGACTGTCAGCAGTCTAGAGAATTTGTTCCTCAGGATTGGGTTCAGAGTACTCAGCAATCTAGGTGCTCAACCCCTACTTCCAAAAGAGAAGGAATCCTGGCTAGAGCTCCAGCTGGCAACTGACCTTGGTATTATCCACATGGTGATAGTTTTAGTCCCATGCAGAAAGCAAGAGTTTGTGGGGTCAGTAAGGTTTCCCTCCAGATTTCAGAAGAAGGCCTGGGAGGCCATGCAGTGTGCCCCACAAGAGGCCCCTGTGTGAAAGTATGAGTGTGAATCTGAAGGTACACTGGGACCCTAGAAGTTTAGAGAAGCCAGGAGCTTGGTTTAGCAGAGGGAAACTTCAAGGAGGGAGCAGAGCCTGCCCAAGAAGGAAGCCACGGGAGCTACAATCACCAGAAGTGCCACAGGGGTGGAGCCACCCAAGCCCTTTGGCTTTCACAACGTGCCATAGATTGCCTTGGGTGCTGGAAGTGGATGTATGGAATGGAATGTGTGCCCTGCTGCACTTTGGACATGTTTGGCCCCATTTCTTTGTATCTTCCTGTTTGTATCTTTTGGAAAGGAGATGTGTTTCTTGTGACATTGAATGTTGGAAGTGTTTGACTTTCTTTTTATTTGTACAGGGGGTTGTGGCTAAAAGTTTGCCTTAAATTTCAGAGGACTTAGGACTTGGACTTTTCAGCAATGCTGAAACTATGAGGACTGGTAACTCTTAGAAATGGACCAAATACATTTTTGCATAAAGGGATATGCATAAGTATTTGGGGGCCAGGGGCCAAATATTATGGTTTGTGTTTAGGTGTCCCCCCAAAGCCTCATGTGGATGAGATGGGACTTTTTCAAAGGTAGTTGAATCTGAAAAGTGTGATGCGAGCCTAAAGGCAGTATGATTAATAAACTACTACACGTGAGTGATTAGTTTGGCACTGCCCTAATGCTGCTAGTCTGAATAAGATAGAAGGGGTAGAAAAATGCTGTTAAACTCTCTTGGTGCTATTGCTACCTTGTGGACACCACGTTGTTTCTCCTGTGTGATGCTTATTTGCCTTCACAGCCTTGGAGCCAGCTAATTATGGACTGAAATCTCTACAAACTGTAAACCCAATAAAACCCTCTTCCCTTTAAAAAAAAAAAAAGAAAACGTCACTAAAATTTTGAGAGATTGCACTAAATCTGTAGATTGCTTTTGGATAATACCAGTATTTTAACAATATTATTTCTTCCTATCTATGAATAATTACATCCTTTCATTTGCATCTTCCTGTTTAATATATGTACATATCCAATCCCTATGGTTTATCCCACCCTTCATTAATAGACAATTGGGTTGTCCCCACCTTTGCTACTATGCATAATAATGCTATAAACATTCACACATAAGTTTTTTCCATAGACATTTAGGTTCTTTCCTCTTAGGCATATGTCTAAGGATAGGATTTCTGGATCCTATGATTTACTGCTTTTAATACTCCAAGATACTGCTAGATTATTTTTCAAAATAGTTTCACCACCTTACATTCTCACATATTTTTTCATGTATTTCAGAAGGTAATGGGCTTAGAATGAAATAAAGAAATTATTGGACTGGGGATTTAGCTCAATGATTCCAGCACCAGCCTTGCAAGTACTGAGACCCAAGTTCAATCCCTGGTACCAATAAATAAACAAACAAAAAAATAAATAAATTGTTCACTATAAAATTAATCCTATTTTCTCCCACTGTCTCAACCCTTACTCTTTGTAAGGGGCATATAATTCAGGACCACTAAGAATGATTAATACATCTCAGCAGAACAGATATATGACAAACTCCACTCTTTATAAGTATTGCCTCAGGCTGATTTATTCCCACCTTTAAGGAAAAGTATGTGGAAAGACATTGTGTTTATTTATATATTACTATATTATGTCCTAAGATTCAGAGTAAAAATGAGATAAATTTCACTTTCATTTGAGTATCAGCTATGAGTCAGACACTGTGTACTACAGTTATACATCTTATCACTAATTTTCCAAAGAATCTTCAAAGAAAATACTGTTATCAAATAATGAACTTAAGATTTTGTATCCAGAAACTTTCTCTTCCACCTTTGAACTAATTGATAAGTGACCAAATGAACTAGTATTTAGACTCAGATACATGTGATTTTAAAAACATCCTTTATTGTATGAGTGCTTTCCACATTACATGATTATAAATAGTATATGAAAAATCATTTATTTCGCCTGAATTTTATTTAATAAATTTTATTGTTTAGACCACAGCTGAATGGATTTATATTAAATGAAATACATTTAAAAGTACACATTATAGGCAAGATACAAATTTGACAGAAATTCAAGGTATGATATACAAACATTTAAGATTTTTAAAATCACTACACATTATATCCTGTTAAGAGAAAATGTGCTTTTTCTAGTCTCTGTTCTCAAACAGAAAGTGATTCTAGCCGACAGTAGAATGGTTGTTGTAACACTGAAAACCAGTAAGTGATTTCTTCCTCCCCGCTTCCCCATGGAGAAGCACACAATGCTTTATTTCTCACCTCTACTCACTGATGACTCCTGAGGATGCCATATCCTCAATCCCATCCTTGCCTTTTACTGCCTTCACTCACCCTAGTGCCCTTGTTCTCTTTAGCTGCCTCCTCATGGCCTCCTTGATCTCCTTGTTCCGCAGGCTGTAGATGAAAGGGTTGAGGAGAGGGGTGATCACCGAGTAGACCACTGCCAGGGCCCGGTCGTAATCGAGGGAGTAGCTCTTCTTCAGCCGCACGTACATGAAGAGGATACTCCCGTAGAAGATGAGAACCACAGTAAGGTGGGAGGCACAGGTAGAGAAGGCCTTTCTCTTGCCTGCAGCTGAGGGAATCTTGAGCACTGTGCAGATTATCTGCACATAGGAGCTGAGGATCAACAAGAAGGTGGCCAGGATTTTGCAGGAATTTATCACAAAATCCACCAGGACATTGGCCGAAGTGTCAGTACAAGCCAAGCTCAGCACTGGGGGGAAATCACAGAAGATATGCTGAATGTGGTTGGGACCACAGAAAGGGAGGCGGGACACTAAGGAAATCTCAGCCACTGGCCCAGCCAAGCCTCCCAACCAACAGCCAACCGCGATCTTTGTACAAAGTGATGGGGTCATGAGGGTGGGATAGTGGAGGGGCCTGCAGATAGCCAAGTACCTGTCATAAGCCATAGCTGTTAGGAGATAACACTCAGTAGCTCCAAGGGAGTGAAAGAAATAGATCTGCAGGAGGCATCCAGAGAAAGAAATCCTCTTCTTCTCACTGAGCAAATTTGCCAGCATCTTGGGGATGGTGGCAGCCGTGTAGCCCAGCTCCAAGAAGGAAAGAATGCTGACAAATTGATACATGGGTGTGTGAAGCCGGGCATCCAGATGGACCACCAAGAATATCAGTAGGTTTCCCAGGATAGTTGTAAGGTAAATGACAAGCAACATGAAAAAGAGATAAGTTTGAATACCCTGGAGATGAGGGAAGCCCAAGATGATGAATTCTGTCACCTGGCTCGAGTTTCCATGTCCATTTTTCATCATTCATCTCCCTATAAGGTGAAGTATGAGGAATAAGGAAGAAAATTGAGCCACAGAAATCCTAACAAAGACATGTTCAAGGTGCTTTTTCCCTCCCTTCATCTCCAGAGTAAAGACTTCCCAAATAAATACATTTGAATCTGGCCCCTCTTCACAGTGCACAGCCTCTTTCAGAGTGTCCACCATTATAATTAGATTTTAAATGCCTTTTATGATTAACAAACACAGCCCTGGTCTGGTGCCACCTTCCGTCCTGTAAACAACTGTCTTAATGTAATATATATATATATGATTTAGGAATCTTAATATTCCTTATCAGAAGAATATATTATCATTTACATATGTATCTTTTCTGAGGAATAAGTCATTTATACTGATAAAATATTGGTAGCATACTGAACCAAGTATACCTAATTTGAATTACGTTTTCTGGTTTCTAATTTCAAGTTATTATCCTCTTCAAATTCCTGGCTACTTCTAAATCATTCACTTTCTCCTTCTCTCTCCCATCTTCTCAGGGAAAACCAGACTTAACATCATCAGGAGTACACAAGCCAGTTCTAGACCTTTTTGGGGACACTGGTGAAAATCACCATCTAGGCTAAGGAGTTTAAGTAAATGAAACAGGTAGGAAAAAAACAGGGCACAGATCTATCTCCAAACTGGCTTTTCCCCCCCACAATCATTTCTATCTTTTCCTTTCTACTAACCTGAAATGCACTATTCTAATTGAGAGTAAATGAAACAGGTAGGCAAAAAACAGGGCACAGATCTATCTCCAAACTGGCTTTCCCCCCCACAATCATTTCTATCTTTTCCTTTCTACTAACCTGAAATGCACTATTCTAATTGATTTATTCTGCAGGTGACAAATACTTATATTCTTCTATGTTGAGGGCAGTATAAAAAAGTTATCATACATTTTCTAGACATTCTACTTAGGCTAAAGAGAGAAGTAAATATAGCCTCTAAGCTAAGAAACTATTTTTCTTCTTTACTTTAATTATTTTAAATTGATAAAAGTTTTATGTGTTTATTATGTAGAACATGATGTTTTAAAGTACATATACATTGTGAAGTAACTACTTCTGGATAAATAATAGAGGTATTAATTACATAGTTATCTTTTTTGTGGCAAAAACACTTAAGATCCGTTTTTTAACAGTTTGGGAAATACAGAATATTGTTACTGGCCATAGTCATGATGGTATATGAAAAAACAAATATTCCAGTAGAGAAAAAACTAATTGCTAGGCAGCATTATACTAGAACATTTCATCAGCATAGAAATATGCTATTACTCTAACTCATCAAACACAAAATAAGCCCCCAAATTCTTTCTCTTAGCGAATTTGTCTCACATCTCCTGCTCCATTTCTTCTATCCCCTCTCCCAAAACTTCTCCACAAATTGCTGAAACTTACTACCTCTAGTTCTTTCCTTCAGTTTCTTCTTGCATTCTCACCATCTCCTCTCCATCACAACTTTTTTCTCATCACCACTGATTATTTAAACTTTGCAAAATCTGGTGATCAGTTTTCATTCCTTAGCTTACTTGAGCTATCAGTAGCTCCCAACAAAGGTCCATCTCTCCTGACTCTTGACACTATATTCTCTGAGTAGGACTTCGGGTTTCTTATTCTTTTCTGTTAGCTCTGTCTTTGCCCTATGTTTTTCATGTCACAGTTTCCAGAGGTCAGTGTTTGTTCTTTTTTTCTCCTTTATATAAACACTTTTGTTAATAGCGTAACATATATCTTAACAGCATAAAAGTGCTAACAGACCTCTGAATCAAATTCTCAACCAGCACCTGTTCTCCCTACTCTACATTCATACATCTGAGTCTTCCTCACATCTCCTCCAAGGTGTCAAGGAATCATCTTCAGCTGAACTCCTATGTGCTTGAAACAGATCCTGCCCGACGTCAAACGAT
Source organism: Fukomys damarensis (assembly GCF_012274545.1). Classification (NCBI taxonomy): domain Eukaryota; kingdom Metazoa; phylum Chordata; class Mammalia; order Rodentia; family Bathyergidae; genus Fukomys; species Fukomys damarensis. The sequence continues at coordinate 49,233,449 of NW_022900931.1, forward strand.
GACAACTGCAGTTTTTCCACCGCTGTTCCAAAGTCTCGCATCATTGTTTCTATCTCTGTGCCATATACGTAGAGTCTGATGATTTTTATCACCAGCTGTTTGATAGAAGTGTTTTTCATCAATTATCTACTTGAATAGTCCCTTCATTTATTTCAAATCTTTGGTAAAATCTCAATACTTGGGACACCCTATGTAAAACTATCTCTTTTCTGCCAGCCATATCTTGGACTGCTCTCACCCTTTCCTCTTTAATTTTTCTTGAAGTATCATTTTCTAACCTGTAAATTGTACTTACCTAGTATCATTATTATTCATGTTTCTCCTTTGTGTGAAAAATTTCATAAGGGCAGGTAAATTTTTTTCCATTTTGTTTTCTGGCGTATCTTAAACACTTACAGCCATGTCTGAACCATAATCATAACAAATATTTGTTTTATGAACATTCAAATTCTGTGGGATAATATTCACATGCAGTAGGGGATGGAAGAACAGCAAATGAGCCACAGGTTGAATATGGAGATTAAAAAGACATCACAGAAGACATAAATGTTATTTCAAATGAAGTAGCAGAATTTGTTAGACGACCATATTGTAGGAAGAGTCTTTAGAGCATAGAGGAATACTGTGTAAAGGAAAAGAGTTCTGAAAGACACCCAGCATTTTCTTTCTGTCCTCAGGGTCATCATTTCTTTTGTTTCTAGGATCCTTGACTCTTACCTCACTCATCTCACTCTGCTTTTCCCTGGTATGTACTCTCCTCTAAACCCAGGCAATATGCCCATTCCTTATACCAAAGCATTATCAACCTGAGACCTGACCCAGATGTTTCTCCCAAGACGGCAGAGCCGTCTTCTTCTTCTTCTTCTACTTCTGGCCGGGCCTCTTACATGGCTAATCTTGCATCAGAAGAACCATTTCAATACTCCAAGTTCACCTTTGCCTTGTTTCTCCTATTTTCAAATTCATGTTTGTCCACTGCCCACTTCTGCATCTGCCTCTTTTGAATCTTGGGTACACATCTGCTTTCTGTAAGAATTATCCCAAAGTTTCTATGCAAGTAACATTTTTTTCTCCCAGATGCTTCAAATTCCTTCTCTTCTCAATCCAAGTATATATATTTGTGTGTGTGTGTGTGTGTGTGTGTGTGTGTGTGTGTTTCTCATTGAGTTTATTGGTACATTTTAGGTATACAGTACAGTTACATTCATTATTGGGATCTTGTACCTTTACATGACAGGTCTTGGTTCTCATTTTTTCCCCTTGTCCCTGCCCTCCCTTCACCCCTTCTCCCCTCCCCATTTACAAACATTTCATTTCCATTTTTTCATTCTCTCATATTTATTTCTTTTCCTCTTATTAGCTTTCCCCTACCCTTCCTACTTTCCCTACACCTTTAGCCCCTTTCTTCCTATTTCACATTGTCCATTATCTCATTAGGATCTTATATACTATTATAGTTTATTCACACCAGAGAAACTATTTGGTATTTACATGTGTGACTTATTTATTTCACTCAGGAGTATATATTTTGGAGCTACCCCGCCTCCACCTCTGGTCTCCAATCTCGCGGATGAATTGGCTGGGGCCTTAGACTCAATTTTACAATCAACACAGGGTACTGGCCACAAAATTGAATATTAGAAACCAATACTTTGCTGTTCCTTTCTCCTGGGCAAAGTTTCCACCGGGTTCCAAAGAGCTATTCACAGCTGTGCATCATGTTATCCCTCTCTGATGAGTCACTGTTGCTCTCTATCTCGATGCTGTATCTGGGATTCACCATGAGTCATCAGGATGAGAACCATCCCCATTTTCCATTGAAAACCAATACCTCCACAATGACTCAACTGCCCAGTTCTCAGTTCTCAGATTTTTTACCATTCCCCTCTCTCCTTTGCATTTCATTCCATATGGAAAAATATAGCTTTCTTGGTTTCTCTTTGTTTGCTTGTTTCATTTTGGTGCCAGGGACTGAACTCCAGACTTGGTGCTTGTGAAGCATGCGATGGAACCACTGAGCTAAATCCCTGGCCCTATTACTTTAAAAATTTTTTAATTTTTAAAATTTTATTTTCTCTTATAATTTCTAAATACTATGATAATTTTCAGCAACAGTAAATATTGACTCGGGGTCAGTAAAAACTTTAGGACTTCCCAGTGAACTATATAACCTTTTGTTTCATTGAAATGTTAGAATATTCAAATTTTATCATGTATTTCTACCAATTAAGAAAAATAAAACAGCTTTTAATGTCAAAAGAAAGAAAAATGGCTAAAACAGTAGGATAAACCATATGTACCAAATATCACAGTGTCCTTGTATTTCTCACTTTGATTCAGACTAGTAAAAAATCTTATTTCCTTACCCATAAAAGAATCTGTGCCTTGGGAATCTACACAGATGGTCACAAAGAACCTGCTATGACTGACGGTACCAGAGTCCCTGCTCATAACACAATCATCTGCACTGTTGAAACACTTTAGTTTGATGAAATTCTTCCTTCTATGGATCTGAAGTCTCACTTTCATTCATTCTTAGTTTTTCTCTGTGGAAGAACTGCATTGCTGTAGCCTAGAGTTATGTTTTTAAGTATTATTTCACTGTCATTATTGAAATGACACTATTTACAAGACGAGTCCTTCTATTTAGTCTTGACACATTTCTTTGCAGCATATACCCTCACTATAATACACTTAATCCTGAGACAACCTGAAGACAACTCAATTGTTTTCTAGCTCAAGTCCTTCGCTTTCTTCCCCTGGTCATCCAAGATGGACACTGATTTTCCGCACCTCCAAAGTCCCAGAAGAAAGTTCTCACTATCCCTCTGTATCATGCAGTGCAATTGTTTTTATTCAGGTCTTGTCATTCCAAAGTAAGGTGTCTGCTATTAACAAACAAATCACATACCATTTCTTACCTGCCAGAGCCCTTAGCACAATGTTTGATGTTTTGCAGTGGTGGTGGCAACCGAAAAGATGATGGTGATCAAGGTGGCTGTTATGATTCTTTCCCTCATCTGCTGCTTATCTTTTCTCTTTGGTCTCCTGCTACGGGAGTCAGTGTGCTCTTATAAAACATAGCACATGTAAACAGTAACAGTTATCTTACTTAGGTCTTTTGTAATCATGCTTTATTCTTCTCATTCTAAGCCCCTTTTAGAATCAATTACTTGCATTTTAGTTACCACATTTGCGTTATCCATAACCTGTCTTCACTTAAGCACAAGGAAAAAGTACTGGTAGTTTGGAGTGGGATAAAATGTAAGAGACTATCTCATCCAATGTCCTCACTTGAAAAAGAGGAAACTTTTTTTGAGATCCAAATAGGGAAGATGCTTTGCTTATGGTCATAAAACTTGGTAAAGATATAGCAAGTTTTCTAATCTGAGACCAGACTTCACTGTACCATTTAGAAAGTAGCGTATTTGTTTGTATTTTTAAATATAATTTTGTATTGTGAATGATCTTAGTGCTAAGATGAGAAAGAAACAAAATAACAAAAAATAAACAAAACTGCCTACAAAGGTCCTTACCCAAGCTTGGTATGGGAAAGATATTGCTGGACTTGATTCTAGGATCTTAGCTGGGACTCGGAGGTTTGTGTGGGAAGAGAACTCCCTGTTCTCTTCTTACTTGTCATACCCAGCAACTCTTGGGGCCTGCAGGAGGTGAAGTTACCGCTTGGTTGGAACCTAGGGGATTAAGTCATGCCATAACATTCTTCTCCCATGACTTATATTTTTGAGTGGGCAAAAGCTCCAGAGCCTTCCAGACAGACCTCCTGGGGTTGCAAAACTGCTCTCCCAGGAAGGAACTGACACACAGGATGCTCATTAGCCAGTAGTTCTTTGTCACCTGCTAGTTCACTGTTTCAATTACTACCAGCTCAAGTTGAGGTGGGATGTCTCTCAGGTGATGGTTTCCTTCAGGAAAAACTCAATAAGTGGTTTGAGAACTCAAGGTTCAAATGGATCCTATATTGTGTGACTTGGGAGACAGACGGTTCCTTCCAGTTATGCAGCCATCTTGGAGGTGAGGTGGTGAGAACAGGCACAGCCAAAGGAATCAATACCATCAAGATCATCTCCAGACCCTGTGCTTGTTCATATCTACCGCAGTTCCATGTTCTCTCACACGTCAGTTTCCTTTTTCATGTCATCTTCCTTGAAAAGAGATCTTGCCTTGAGATCTTGGTTTCCAATTCAACTGTTGCTCCCATATTTTGTGACATTAGCTACCTCACTGAGGACTTGAAATCAAAACAGTCCAGAGTGGATTTTGTGTGTTTCACCGCCGAGATATGTAAATGGGGTCAAGAATATTCACCTGATCATCCCACTTTCATTCAAAAGCATTGCATTGCATCCCCTAAACATATACAATTTTTGTTTGTCAGTCAAAACTACAAAAATATGAAAACGCTATCTTGACATGGAAATAATAATCCAATGATAATGTGTGAAAAATGTATTTATCAAATATAATGTATTCTGTTTTATAATAAAACTGATTTCTTTACTTAATTAACATGAATTTATTTAAATTTCTAAATCTGTTTAAGCTAAGAGCTAAGTAACTACTATTATTATCAATTTCTGATCCACACTGTGTTCTTTCTCCTTCATGATATCATGGATCCAGTAACAAAACTGAGGAAACTATGATCTCAAAAAAAATTGTATTATTTCATTTCCTTGTATGTTTGTTCATGTCTGAGCATGTGTGTGAATGTGTAAAATATTGGGCTTGATCCTGGGGGCTTTACACTACATTTCCAGCCATATTTCTGGGTTGTTTTTGTTTTGCTTTGAGAAAAATTCTAGCTAAGTTTCTAAATTGTCCAGGCTGGGCTTGAGATGGAAATGACTCAGGGTGATGAGCAGGTTCACATCGTGTTCCTCATGGCTGAAAACAGTTTTGTTCAGTGCTATTCCATCCTACAATGGTTTGACAGCAGTAGCTAAGGTCCCAGATTCTATGTGACTGGTTCAGAGAGAATCTTGTCTGAAACAGAGCAAAAAAGCAAAATCTCAGAATTTAAAAGGGTGTCTGACTGCTGAGACTACCTTATAAATTCAAATTTCCCCCACCACTATTTCTTTTTAGCTTTTTTTATGTGAATGAGAATATCTTTGGTCCTTAAAAAACCTCCATTCAGGTCAGGGGATTTAGCTCAGTGGTTCTGGTAAGCGCAGAGTTCCATCCCCGAGTTCCATCCCAGTACAAAAAACAAAAACAAAAACAAAAACAACAACAACAAAAAAACCCTCCATTTATATCTGTTTTCTGCCCTCCTAGTCATAACCTGTCTCTGCTTGTGTGCACAACTGTTAAGCTCCAAGCTTTTGCCAAGCAAAAATAGATTTTTTTCCCTGACCAAACTCTAACCAGCCTCCCACTTCTGGACTAAGCCTCAACCTCAGTTTGAGTGATTTTTATTCAGCGCGAATCATTCTTATTCAGCACAAAGTATTTTTATGCACGGCTTCATTCTGCCTCTTTCATATACATATTAAGACTTCAGTAAATATATTATAAACATAGTTTATAATAAGCTACAGCCAAATAATTAGGATGTACTTGCCTGAAAAAAGCTCAAGTTTTCTAAAACAATAAACTGTTTTTTCTAGCCAAAACAGATAGGCCATGGTCACTTTTCCTTACAGCATTTTATAAAAGATGCTTGACATTCCCTTCTTTGTTAAATTAATGTTATTGGCACATTTAAGTTATACAATATAATGAGATTTGTCATTGGAAATTTGCACCATTACACAATCCATCATAGTTCTTATTTTTTCCCGATTCCCCTGCTCTCCCTTCAACCTGTCCACCTTTCCTTCTCTACAAAAATTTTGTTTCCGTTTTTTTTCTTTTTCTCCTATTAATTCCATTACCTTCTTTCTTTCCTCTATCCCGCCCACTTCCCCTTCCCCTTTGTACCTTTTCTTCCTATTCCACATTATCTATCATACCTTTTAGTCCTTGCAGTTTCTCACACTAGAGAAACTATTCGGTATTTACACTTGTGTCCTATTTATTTTACTTAAGAGTATAGCCTCAGTGTGCATCAATTTAGCTATAAAGGCTCTAGTTTCTAATTCTTCGTGGTTGAGTAGTACTACATTTAATAAAATAACACAACACATTTTCTTTATCCAGTCTCCAGTTGATGGGAAGTTGTGTTGCTTCCAAGTTTTAGCTATCACAAACTGTGCCACTATGAACATGGGTGTACGTATACCACTGGGGTATGACTCTTAATTCTTTTGGGAAGATAACCCCCAGGGGAATACCTGGGTCAAATGGGACTTCCAATCCTAGTTCTTTGAGGTATCTCCACACTGGTTTCCACAGTGGTTGCACCAGTCTACACTCCCACCAGCTGTGGAGCAAGGTTCCTCTTTCCCCACATCCCCACCAGCATTTGTCATTGGTTGATTTAGGGTAGCAGCCATTCTTTCTGGGGTGAGGTGGAATCTCAGTGTTGTTTTCATTTGCATCTCTTCAATGAGTAGTGATGCTGAACATTTTTTCACATGTTTATTTGCTATTTCTACTTCTTTGAGAAATGTCTGTTCAGTTCAGATGCCCATTTTTGGATTGGGTCTTTAAATTTGGGAGATCTTACTTTTTTAAGTTCATTATATATTCTACATCATATACCTTTGTCTGAGAAACAGCTGATGAAAGTTTTTTTTCCCACATTGTGGGTTGTCTCTTCACACTATTGGTTATTTCTCTTGCTGTGTAGAAGCTTTTTAGTAAGAAGACATCCCACTTGTTGATTGTTTTTGCTAGTTCATGGGCAACTGAGGTTTTCTTCATAAAGTCTTTTCCTACGGCAATGTCTTCAAGAATTCTACCTAAACTCTCTTCCAGCCATTTTAGTGTTTCTGTTTTATATTTAGATCTTTAATTCATTTCTATTTTAGTTTAGTGCATGGTGAGAATTACAGGTCTAGTTTTAATCTTTGGCAAGTAGAAACCCAGTTTTTCCAGCACCATTTATTATACAGGCTATCTTTCCTCCCCTGAGGATGTTTGGCTCCTTTGTCCAAGATTAGGTGGCTGAGTGTGTCTTTAGTTGTTTCTGAATCTTCTAATCTGTTCCACTGGTCCTCTTTTTCTTTACCAATACTATGCTGTTTTTATAACAGTAGCTTTGTAGTATACTTTCAATTTGGGGATTGTGATACCTCCTACCTTGTCTTTGTTGACTAGAATTGCTTTTGCTGTTCTAGGTCTCTTCTTATTTCAAATGAATTTTTGGATTGTTTTCTCAAAGTCTGTGAAGTATGCTGCTGGGATTTCAATTGGGATTGTATTGAATCTATATAGCAGTTATGGAAGTATGGCCATTTTCAATATTTTGATTCTTCCTACCCAGGAGCAAGGGATGTCTTTCCATTTTCTGACATCCTCTTCAATCTTTTTTTTTTTTTTTTTCAGAATGCTGCAGTTTTCAGAGTAGAGGTCTTTTATTTCTTTGTTTGCTTGATTCCTAGGTATTTCAATGTTTTAATGCTATTGTGAAAGGAACTGTTTGCCCCATTTCTCTTTCAGTGAGTCAGTTTTTCCTGTGCAGCAAAGCTATTGATTTTTGTGTGTTGACCTTGTATCCAGCTACCTTATTGAATTTGGTTATTAAGTCTAGAAGACTTTTGGTGGAGTTCTTGGGGTCTTCTCTACAGAGTATCATGTCATCCTGCAAATAGTGATAATTTTACTTCTTCATTTCCTATCTTTATTCCTTCTCTCTTTTTTTTTTTTTGTCTAATTGCTGTGCCTAATGTTTCCAAAGTTATACTGATCAGGAGTGGTGACAGTTGATATCCTTGCCTTGTTCCTGATTTTGGTGTGAAAGATTTCAGTTCTTGACCACTTAGTATCATATTGGCTATAGGTTTTTTAATAGATGGTTTATATCACATTAAGGTAGAGACCATCTATTCCAGTTTTTTGGAGGCCTTTTATCATAAATATGTGTTGGACTTTGTCAAATGCTTTTTCTGCATCTATTGAAATGATCATATTATTTTTGTCCTTGACTCTCTTAATATAGTGTATTACATTTATTGATTTTGTATGTTGAACCATCCCTGCATCCCTGGGATGAATTCTACTTGGTCAGGGTATATCATCTTCTTGATAATCTTCTGCATTCTATTTGCCAGTATTTTATTAAAGATTTTTGCATCTGTGTTCATTAATGAGATTGGCCTATAGTTCTCTTTCTCAGTTGTGTCTTTCTTTGCTTTGGGGATCATGGTGATACTTGCTTCCAGGAATGAATTCAGAAGTATCACTTCCCTTTCAATTTTATTGAAGAGTTTAAACAGCAGTGGCAGTAGTTCCTCTCTAAATGTCTTATAAAATTTAGCAGTGATGTGCAGCTGTAGAGGATATATATTCTGATTTTCTAAGGTGGAACACTCTGTTAAACATCTGTTAAGTTCATTTGTTGAAGAGTTTGGTTTAGTTCTACTATTTCATTTTTTATTTTTTGTCTGATTGTTCTATCTATTTGTGACAGTGGGGTATAGAGGTCCACCACTACTATTGCATTAGTGATTACATAATTTTTTATATCTGTTAATATTTGTTTTACTTAGTTGGGTGCACTAGTGTTTCATGCATAAATATTAATGATTGTCATCTCTTCATCTTGGATTGTTCCCTTTACAAGAATATAGTGTCCTTCTTCAGCTGTGGCTGATGGTATGGTGGGCCTCTGTCTGAAGCTTGTGTGCCTGTGCAGCTCTTTTCTAGGAGGGCCTTTGTCTTGGGTGGGTATGCCCAGGGCTCTGGGGTTGGGGTGGGAACCTGGCTGTGATCCACCTTGCAGTTGTGCCAATCTAGTCCACACAGCTGCTCCCCAGGATCTCAACATCCCCTTCTTGAAGAAAAAAGCACTAGATTTTCATAGTATAAATCCTCCCACCATCACTGATTCAGAGCCCCTTGTTCACAAAATATCTTATTAGCAATCAGTTCTCAAAAGCTAGTATGAACAGGCTTTGGCATCTAGCTATTTACCTTTTTTTTTTCAGCTTTAATTGAGTTTATTGGTACATTTTAGGGATACAGTACAGTTACATTCATTGTTGGGATCTTGTATTTACCTTTTTTATTGCATCCCAGGCCTTGAACATGCAGCTCCTTTGACTTTTCATTACTCACTAATCTCTCAACGCTTTACCTCCATCTCCTTACAGTGACAATGTGATAGGTAAATTCAATAGTCTGTTTCCACTACTTGCTTTCTTCTATTTCTCTATAGCATATAACTTTTTATTTTTTATGCCTTGACACTGCATTGTGCTAGTTCTGTTTCTTAGTATCTTCCTTTACTATCACCTTTATAAAGTACCTATTTAATATTTTATCTCAATTTCTCACCATAATAGCCTTTTCTACAATTTAATCCCAGCATACTTTTCCAAATTAATAGTCACTACTCCCATGCATGTACTCAAAATTTGATTAAAGACACATGAAACTTCCACTTTCCACTTAAAAAATAAAAAGCCAGACAGCTAATCCTTTGGGGGGGCATATTTATCTCTAGGTTTTCGCTCCTTCAAGTAAATGTCCCAAACTATAATGTACTTAATTTTTTGAGTGCCCGCATTTCTCTCTTGAGTGCACTCTATGATCTCTATCTCTGCCTAATAAGCCTTCTTTTTGACACTTCTTGAAAATTCTTTGTCTTTTAATACAAGTCAGTGAATACACAAGAGTCAGTGAAGGTACTTATTATATAGCATTTTGGGAATCTCCCAGACCCAGCCCAGTGATAATGCTATAAACTATGTATTTCAATTGGTTAAAACTTTAAATTGGCTAGATTTATTCCCCCAAAAAATTGAAAATTAGCAATGTGGGCTATAAAAGCACTAGAAAATCTTAATTCAGAAATTTCTTGTTTAATGACTGAATTCCATTCATGCACCTAGGTTGTCAAATGAATTGGTCACTAAATAAAAATTGTATGTGGCCTAATAGGTACATTTCAATATGTATTTGGAACAAATAAATGGTAAAAAATAAAAAAAACAAACTCCAACTGATGACTTTACTTTTATTTTCATAGCTCTTACATGCAGTATTG
>NW_022900931.1:49244065-49247035 GCF_012274545.1 Fukomys damarensis
ACCTGAAGTCTTGGCGGGGGGAAGACCTGTGCCGAAGTGCAAATTCTTTAAATTCTAAGAGCCCGATCTATTGAGAGGCTGCTGTGTGTGTGCTGCATTCAGTGTGCAGTACTTTGGCTTTCCTATCACCTGGCACCACTTTTCTGTTAGCGCCATATCTTTTGTTAGCATGGACTTTCCCTGAGCACAACTGCCCATAATCTGCAAGAAATGCAGCTGCTTTTCACTTGCTGCTGGGAGTACACTTGCAATTCATTGCTCAATGGTGCACAAAAGCCTGTTTTTATCTTTTGAATTCAACGTGTGGTAAAAGATTCCCTGACTTCCATCACAGAAAACGCTTTCAGGATGTGTCAGTAAGTGGCATCAAGAGGTTTATTAGATAGGATTTTAAAATCACTCACATAAAGAAATAGTGTTGGCACAGACAGAAGAGGGGGCAGATAGAGGGAGAGGGTAAGGAGAGGGGAGGGAATGAGGGAGAGACAGAGAGAGAGAGAGAGAGAGAGAGAGAGAGAAGATACATTGGTCTCTTCTGTCCTTGACCTGTGTATATTTATGGGGATTCAGGGGTGGAAATCTCTAGAATTTATAAATCAGTGGAAAGAGGATTGAATTTTCAGATAAAAGGCAGTAGCTCTTTCTGGGATAGCGGTAGCCTGTTCGTGTGTGATGGTCATCTCACAGATAAGAGAGCTGTAATCCATCCATAGGGAAAGGTTCATTTTATTGGTGAAAAGGAATAATCTAGTCATAGGTGGGAAAAGTCCATTTACAGGTAAAAGGTATGACCCAGGTTTATTATGTCTTTAAAGACCTGGAAATTTTTTACTTTGTGTCTTGTACCTGCAGTTTTATTAAAAGTACATTTTAAAAGTTATGATTTTTCTTATCTCCTTTCTACCTTTTTTCCCTATTTTGCCTCAATTACAGGCCCTGATTCGGAGTACTTTGGTACATAATAGAGAACACAGGAACTCATCTGACCCTGGACATGTTATTAAATGCTCTATGCTTCAGTTTCCTCAGATGTAAAATAGTGATAACAATTATACCAACCTCAGAGAGCAATGGTGAAGACTGAATTAATTAACAAAGGCATTGTGCTTAGAAGAGTATGTGTTACCTAACAAAAGCCCTGTAAATGGGTATTTTATTGGAGTCATGACTCAAATTGATGTTTCTGAAGCTCCACATTTTGTTCTTTTTCCCAAATTGGCAGCTTTTGTCAGGGAGGCTTTTCACAGGAAGAACAAAATTAAACAGTATTCGACTTCATCTGTGTTAAGAAGTCTCTAGAGATAAGGGGTGCCGTGGCAAGGAAGGGTGATATCTAAGTGACTAACCTTCTCTGAGTCCTGCTCCCCAGGTAGGAGGCAGACTCAGCCTTTCTACAAATGTCCTCACAGGCACTTTGCCCTGAGCCTGAATGTCACCTGCCCCTGGGCCTGGGGGAATTTCTCCCTTCCCTCTGCCCCTTTGGCCCAAAACTGTCAGTGTTAACTCTAGGGACGCTGCCTGTGGGGAATGAGTTGGTGCAAAGAAGAAAACACTCCCAGGTCCTATCTTCACCTCCCATACATATACTGTGCCCAGTGAGACCGAAGCAGATGATGTCCACAGTTGGCAGGTGAGCCAGAGCCTACACTGGCTTTATCTGATACAGGAGAAATCCAAATCCAAACCTGCTAGATGACAGATGTGCCAAGTCTGTGCCCTCTGACTATCCAAGGATGATTCTAAGGGTCAGTGGAGGTTAAGAGTAGGCAAGGTAAGAGAAAGCTCCTGAGAGAGACAGGAGGGGTCTTGAGAGTAGGTTGCCACACAGGCTACTTCTCCAAGAGTTTTGTAGAACAAAATTATGAGGTACGTACAACATGGGTCAAATTACAATAAACTTATAAGATTACAAGTATAGCTGCTTAACTAACAGTGGTTCTAAGGGGAAATAAGGCAGATGGCAAGGCTCTGCGGCTGGCATTGTTAACTTTAGCTTTTCTAGAACTTCTAACATAGAAGAGAAACATTTTGGGGAAGGACTGGGGGCAGATGCTCTCATCACCAACCTGGACACTGGTGCCTATCTGGATGTACTGGACCGGACGATACTAATTCTCAAGTTGCTGTTTATCCCTTAGGGAGGTATCTAAGCCTGGTCATCTTGAGGACTGGCCTCCAGCCACAGTTCTGATGTGTTTTCATCTTCTACACTGACTCCCTGAAGGACCCATCTCTGTCTTCTTATATCTTCTGCACATTGTGCTTTTAAATTCGAATGACCGATACATTCTTTCGTCATAAAATTTCACCATTTCAGCTGTGTGTTCTTCACTTGGGTTTTGTACGATGTGTTTTCGGAGAATATAGGAATTTTGCTTAACACAACTTTATCAGGCTTGTTTTTAAAGTGTATTCTCTCACCAAATGTGTCACTCTTTCGACTATGGCAACTACTTCAATTGATTCCAAATGTATACCTTCCACGTGCATTTCAGCTTGGGGGAAGAACAACAAATTGCATTGTGCCAGATCCCGTGAATAAGGAGATTGGGAACAAAGGGTTTTAAGAGTCTGCTTTTCCATTTGCCACCTAATTTTTTTTATCACAACTCATACAGACACTCAGGAAAGAGGATTTGCAGAACTGCTTTAGAAAGTGGCAAGAAGGGTGGCTCCTCAAAGCGAGGAGGAATATTTGGAAGGAGATTAATGTGTCTTTGACCACAGTATTCATTTTTATTTAAACATTCAACATATAGTTTGGTCACTGCATGTATTTTCCCCTCAGGAGTACCCATAAATTAGATTTACACATTCATATCTGAACTTGACGTCAGCACAGTTACATTTCAGTTATGGTAACAGTCAAGTCTGATCATGTCATTATTTATGAATATCTTCAGTGGCACCTGTTTCTTTTGAGATAAGGTCTCAAAGCATTGGGCAAAACTCCCCAGGTCCCATACCGTA
>NW_022900931.1:49253223-49292046 GCF_012274545.1 Fukomys damarensis
TCTAGAACTTCTAACATAGAAGAGAAACATTTTGGGGAAGGATTGGGGGCAGATGCTCTCATCACCAACCTGGACACTGGTGCCTATCTGGATGTACTGGACCGGACGATACTAATTCTCAAGTTGCTGTTTATCCCTTAGGGAGGTATCTAAGCCTGGTCATCTTGAGGACTGGCCTCCAGCCACAGTTCTGATGTGTTTTCATCTTCTACACTGACTCCCTGAAGGACCCATCTCTGTCTTCTTATATCTTCTGCATATTGTGCTTTTAAATTCGAATGACCGATACATTCTTTCGTCATAAAATTTCACCATTTCAGCTGTGTGTTCCTCACTTGGGTTTTGTACGATGTGTTTTCGGAGAATATAGGAATTTTGTTTAACACAACTTTATCAGGCTTGTTTTTAAAGTGTATTCTCTCACCAAATGTGTCAATCTTTCCACTATGGCAACTACTTCAATTGATTCCAAATGTATACCTTCCACGTGCATTTCAGCTTGGGGGAAGAACAACAAATTGCATTGTGCCAGATGCCGTGAATAAGGAGATTGGGAACAAAGGGTTTTAAGAGTCTGCTTTTCCATTTGCCACCTAATTTTTTTTATCACAACTCATACAGACACTCAGGAAAGAGGATTTGCAGAACTGCTTTAGAAAGTGGCAAGAAGGGTGGCTCCTCAAAGCGAGGAGGAATATTTGGAAGGAGATTAATGACAATGTGTCTTTGACCACAGTATTTATTTTTATTTAAACATTCAACATATAGTTTGGTCCCTGCTTGTATTTTCCCCTCAGGAGTACCCATAAATTAGATTTACACATTCATATCTGAACTTGACGTCAGCACAGTTACATTTCAGTTATGGTAACAGTCAAGTCTGATCATGTCATTATTTATGAATATCTTCAGTGGCACCTGTTTCTTTTGAGATAAGGTCTCAAAGCATTGGGCAAAACTCCCCAGGTCCCATACCGTAAAGGAGTTGTGCTTTGCTGTCTCAGGGCATGTTTGTTATTGTTTTTGCTGTTTGTACATTTTATTTTTCTCTAAAATATTTCTTTCCTCTTTTATCTAGCTGATCCCTACTCTCCCTGGGAAGTCACTTGACAAATGCCTCTGCTGCAAGCCCTTTTGCAGCGCCCTTGTCTAAGAAATGAGCCTTTTCCCAAAAACTTGGCAGTGCTTTGTGCTTCGCAGGAGATGCTGAGATGAGGGATGGGTGTGCCGGCTTCTTCTAAAGATGATGCAAGATTTCTGGTGGGCAAAGATTGCGGAGATTGTATTTTGTTGAACTTTGCATTCCTTAGTCTTGAAAGATACCTGTTCCATAAATATTTAGAGGTGAATTGAACAGTTAGAAAAGACTTGCTACACCATTAACCTCGTATGCAAAATTCATCCTTTTAGCTTTGAATAAATGAAAAGCTTTGAACTATGGTAGAGGATAGAATATTTTGGGAAAAGCCACAGACTGTACAATAAACAGCATGGAATTAGAAGACATAAATTAAAATTTTGTTTCTGTGACATAGCAACTGTATGGGATGGAAAATATCATAATGTTGCCCTTCTTTTTCTCATCTGGAAAGTAGACATAACAATGGTCCTTATCCCATTGGGCATTTTTAGAAGAATGACTAGATATTGTTATTTAGGATAACATTAGTAGTAGTAACAATAATAACAGTAATTAAAGAGCTAACTTGCAATTTTGAAGGAGAAGGAGAGAGAGAGAGAGAGAGGAAGAGAGGGATTTAACATAGATTTGGCAGTCCCCTTCAACCCATTTTGTTCTCCTTTTCTTGTCCATCTCACCTTCCCATGGAGCCACACAACCACTCAAGTTTGTCTGGATTTGTGCTCCTTGGCTTCTCCAGTGTGGGACATGTTAGGGGATGGCTCTTTGTCCTGCTGCTGTTGGCATACCTGTTCACTATTTGTGGTAACATGCTCATCTTCTTAGTCATACGACTGGATACAGCCCTACATAAACCCATGTACCAGTTTATTGGTGTTCTCTCCTTTTTGGAGTTGTGGTATACAGCCACCACCATCCCCAAAATGCTAGCTAATCTTCTCAGTGAGAAGAAGACCATTTCTTTTGCAGGATGCCTTCTTCAGACCTACTTCTTCCACTCCTTGGGGGCCTCTGAATGCTACCTTCTTACAGCCATGGCCTATGACCGTTACCTGGCAATCTGCCGGCCCCTCCACTACCCTGCGATTATGACCACAACTCTGTGTGTCAAGATAGCTGCTGGCTGTTGGACGTGTGGTTTTCTGTGTCCAATTTCAGAGGTTGTCCTGGTATCCCAGCTCCCTTTCTGCAACTACAATGAGATCCAACACATCTTCTGTGACTTTCCACCTCTTCTGAGCTTGGCATGCAAGGACACATCCACTAATGTTCTGGTGGACTTTGCTGTCAATGCCTTCATCATCCTAATCACTTTCCTCTTTATAATGGTTTCTTATGGGAGAATCATTGGGGCTGTGCTAAAGATAAAAACAACAGCAGGAAGAAAGAAGGTATTTTCTACCTGTGCCTCACATCTCATTGTGGTCCTCATCTTCTTTGGGAGCATTATCTTCATGTATGTGAGGCTCAAGAAAAGCTATTCACTGACTCTTGACAGGACACTTGCTGTAGTCTATTCTGTATTAACACCACTGGCTAACCCGGTCATCTACAGTCTTCGTAATCAGAAACTCATAACAGCCATCAAGAGAACTATCTTCTGGAATGGGGCAAGAGCTAGTCCCATTCGCCGCTGACTTTCTACCAAGGTTCTTCCCTTATCTGAATGTTTACCTCATTTAATCTGTGTGTACCATTGCCCAAGACTTGAACAATATTCCCATTTGCACTTTTCCTTTTCCTGCATCTTTATTGTTCATATTTTTTACTTGATCAATGCTATCAGCTTTTAATAATATGTTAGCATCTCCATTTTTTAAAAATAAAAGTATATACATTGCCCTGGCCATATGTTTCCATTTACCTAGACATTCGTTTTTCTGCTCTCTTCTTCAGTTGAATTTCTCAACACAACTTAATCCTCTCTTCTTCATTTTCTGTTCACTTATTCCACCCTTACCAATCTGGCTTTGTCTTAAGCCTTTCAACCCATACTTTGCTGAGCTTAGTAATGACTTCCATAATGGAAAATCTACTAAAATCCTTCTTGCCCTTGCCTTTCCTTGAAATCTTAGCACAAATGCACAGTCTTTACTTTCTAAATGTTTGCCTCTTAGCTTCTGTAACATCATCCTCTACCAATTTTTTATCACTCTAAGAAGTTTTTCTCAGTCTCCTTCATCTTGCAGCACTTTCTGTTTAGAATTATTCTTATAGCTTTAAATGCCATCTCTATCCACGCCAGGAACTCATAAATTTTCTATCTTCAGACAAGAACTCTCTATTGAGCTTTAGACTTATATATCTAAGAGCCTAACCCTACTAATGTCTCTTGGGAATTCAAACTCTACATGTCAAAAATGCAACCTTAATCTTTCCAAGCCTGAAAATTTGATGTTTTTATTTCTGTGTGTTCAGAAAATTTCAAATACTCTGCTTTGTTTCTTTTACCATCCCTACCTCCAATTCAAATATGTTTTGTTTTTTGTTACCAGGGATCGAACTTAGGACCTTGTGCTTGTGAGGCAGGGAGTGGAACCACTGAGCTAAATCCCTGGCCTTTTACCTCTGATTCATTATTCACTATATCAATTCTTTCTCAAAATATATCTAAATTTTTTTCTTATTCTCTTTAGTTTACTCTCATGATTTAAATCACTAACATCTCACAACTGAATTAATAAAATAATATTCTGCCCATTCTCCTGGCTCCTAATTTTCTCCTGCTGTGCTTTCCACATAAATTTCCACATATTTATTGCATTTTAAACCTAAGCTGGGTAAGCCATTCTAAAATGAAGAAATACTCTTAGTTGCATATGAGGTAAAATCTCATCATACTTTATAAGGCTAAAGTAAATATTTTCCTTTTTTCCCATGCAAAATTGACTCCTCCACCTTCCTCAGCTCACTTTCCCCAGCCATGTTGTCATTTTTTTTTCTTGTTATTGTTGTTGTTTTGAGACAGGCTCACACTGTGTAGTTTAGACTGATCCTGAATTCACTATGTAGCTCTGGCTGACCTTGAACTCATGGTGATCCTCCTGCCTCAGCCTCCTGAGTCCTGGTTTTATAGACGTGCATGGCATGCTTCTTTTTGAGTTCTTCAAATGCATTAAGATCTTTCTGGCTTAGGATCTGCACACACTGTTTTTGTTCCCCTTACAGTCATTGAGTTTAATCCACATAATTGTATGAGTTTCTGTTCAAATATTTCTTCCAAATGACACCACATTTAAGAGGACTTCTGAACACTCAGACTGCTTTATATTACTTATTTTTATCTTTTCAGTTATATTTTTTTCTTTCAAAATATGTATAAGAATTTACAGGTGTATACACAATTGTGTATAGGTACCTGTAAAGAGTTCAGTAGTCTTTCCTACAAGTCTATAAGCTTTGTTTGATCTAAAATCATGTCAGATTTGCTGGAGATTTAGCACAGTGGTGTCACTGCCTGCTTCATAAGCTCAAGGTCCCAAGATTGATCCCCAGTATCAAAATAAATAAATAGAATCATGTCAGTTATATTGTGTGCCACATGTATAAAATTTAACATAATAAACACAGTAAGTTTTCAACGAAAGTGTAATAAATGAAAAATGTACTAAATCTTGTCCCCTTGCATCATTAACATATTTGGTCTTTAATAATGCCATCCCAATTCTAACTACCCGTCATCAATACAGTGCTCTCGTCTACCCTTACTTTTCTAAACAGCTAACTTCAATACAGTAATTGCAATCTTTATTAATTTTTTTTAAAGAATGAGTTTTTGGTTACACAAATATTTATTATGTTCTGTTCTCAGCTTTATTTATTCTTTCTCTTATCATTTGTATTCTCTGGTTTTATTTACTCTGAGTTTAATAAATTATTTTTAGTTTAAGAAGCTGGAACCGTAGGTCACAGATCTGTGCGTTTTTCACTTATATAATTTTAATTCTATAAGTGTCTTTAAGTAGTACTTGAACTTTAGCTACTAGAATTTTAATATATTATATTTCTATTTTAGCTCAATTAAAAACATTTTATAATATTCATATGTTTCTTATTTGACTGAGTTATTTATAGAATTTTTTTCAAATTCAGATGTTTCTCATTTAAGGATCAAGTTTTATTCCTACTACTTGATCATTAAATGAATTGGTCGCTAAATGAGTAGCTATATATAGTGTATGCAATACTCAGAACAAATAAATGGTTAAAATAAATTTTGCTTTTATTTGAATAAACCCTGCTTGCAACAGTGTAATATATAGCAGAACATAAACCACAGTACTGTACAGTGCAGTCAGCAGGAATTCCAGCACTATGCTGTAGAAGAAGCCACCACGGCCCCGATGTCACTCACATTCCTGCACCATAAGCCCAACTGCAGACTGTAACTCTGAGCAGCAGGTTGTAAGTATGAACAGTGCATCTTGATGGTAAGTCCTGACATTTGTTGAGCACGTAGGCCATTAAACAAGGAATATCTGTATTTTTTTTCTCTGGTTCAGTCCCAGTTTTCCCTTCCCTGGGATGTAGGGGTAGAGACTTTTCAATTACTTTGCCCTTTTGCAAAATATAGGAGATATCTACCATCCTGAAACTAAGACATATTTCTGAATCTTCACCAAACCTGTGGGTTTTCTTCTTTCTTTTCTTTTCTATGGCACTAACTTTATTATCTTTATTCACACCCAAAAAGTAAAGAGTATGTTGCCTTTCTGTAAGTGCCTTAAAGCTCACTCCCATGGAGATTGGGAGAAAGATCTTTATAAGGCTGTATACCTTTGCTAGAGTAGCCGATTTTACCATTCTCCAGTCTATTACCATTATGGAGACTGTCTCGTTACTCTTACCCAGTCCCTAGTGTAGCAAACCGTGAAGTCCCTGGAGAATAGTCCTATGAACACTTTCAGAGTCAGTGGCTGGAGAAGATGCTACATGTTCGTGCTAGACCACCCTCACCCTCTAGCTATTCATTCATAAATACTTGATTAATTTTCCTTTTTATTTGTGTGGCACTTAGTATGTAGATTCTGTATTAAATAAGCAAGTTCTCATGACCTAATTCTCCTTAAACATTCTTGTCTTTCCTTAGATTTTGAATTAATTGTGTTGATTAATTGGTCTTTGATATATTGAAGAAAAGACTCAATTTTTCACCTTATCTGTTTTTTCATAAGGGTTATTTTTCTAGTCAGCTTTCCATTGCTGTGAAAAATTACCTGAGAAAATCAATTTAAAGGAGGAAAGACTTGTTTGGGGTTACAGCTTCAGAGGTTTCAGCCCATGGCCAGGTGGCTCTATTTCTTTTAGGACTATGGCAAGGCAGAAATATCACAGCACAATGGCAGATGATGGCCATGCACCTCATGGCAGCCTGGAAGCAGAAAGGGTGAGAGAGCCAGGAACAAGGTATATTCTTCCAAATTATGCCCATGCCTTCCTCCAGCCAATACCAACTGCTATCAGCCCATTCGATGGATTGATAGAGTGATGAGTTTAACACTCTTATGACTCAATCTCCCTCCAAAAACCCATAATCTAGCAATAAAGCCTCTAATACAATGAGCCATTTGAGGGACATTTTGGGTTCCAACCATAGGGAGAGGAGTTTGTTTGGCTAGGTGATTTAAACATTCTCTGTATTCACTCAATGTGATGCTTATTCTCTTAGTTGAGCCATATTATGGCCTTCTAGTGAAAGAAGAAGTATTAAATCTAGGCAAGGAATTTTGACATGGGGTTATCCTGAGTGACTTCATCTCAGCCTGAAAGTTGGAGTCTACCTAAAAGGTACAAATTTTGTTATGATTTCCTTGCTCTTTTCTACTGATCTTTTATTTCTTCTATCCTACCTCATTCCCTATTCCCAAGACTTGGATCCCTTATTCTTAAAGAGTTATAGAAGGCCAGATGGTCCATCACGTGTAACTGCTTCATGCTAAGGAGGGTCATTGATCCTACTTAGCCAAGAACCGAAAGGGTATTCCTGACTGCTCTAAAGAAGACATAAGAATACTGGGTTTTGCTGTTTGTGAAATGATCACTCTTTGATAGTCTGAAAGACAGGAGAGAGGCATATGAGACATTAGGCATTAGGACACACCAACAATGGATCATGCAACATAAAAGAATTCCAGTGCACAGTGTCATAGCCAGAAAAATGAGAACTGCATTAGTGCTTATTAGATTTTTCGTGTCTATTAATATTTGTTTTATATAGTTGGGTGCACTGGTATTTGGTGAATACATGTTTATGATTGTTATTTTATCTTCTTGGAATTTTCCCCTAACACATATATAGTGACTTTCTTTGTCTCTTTTGATCAGTTTTGGCTTTAAGTTCACACTGTCTATAAATAGAATAGCTCCCCTTGGTTTTTTCTGGGTTGCTGTCTCATGAAGTACTGTTTTCCATCCTTTGACTTTTAGTCTATGAATTTCTTTTTGTGTTAAATATGTTCCTTGCATGCAGCACTTTGTTGGATCTTGTCTCTTGATCCATTCTGCCAGTCAGTTTATTTTGATTGGCGAATTAAGATCATATACACTGATGGTTATAACTGATATATAATGGCTTATCCTTGTCATATTACTTTCCTCTTGTTGGTTCCCCATCTTTCCCGCCTGTTTAATTGTTTTACCTGCCTGGTGGCTTCTTTCTATTAATTTTTTTTTTTTTTGGAATTGTGGTATTTATTATCTCTTTCTAAAATTTCATTCAAACATTTTGTAGAGCTGGATTAGTGGTTACAAATTTCTTCAGTTGTTCTTTCATGGAAGTATCTTATTTCTCCATTGATTTTGAAAGATAGTTTCGCAGGTTATATCAGTCTGGGTTGGAGGTTGTTTTCTTTCAGGACCTGAAATACTTCACTCCACACGCTCCTTCACTTACTGATTTGCTTTGAGAAGTCTACTGTGATTATGTTGGGCTTTCTTTATAGGTGACTTGTTTCTTTTTTCTAACAGCTTTTAATATTCTGTTCTTGTGCTAGGATTTCTGAGTCTTGATAATTGTATGCCCTGGCATAGATTTATTTTGGTCACTGCTAATTGGAGTTTTAACTGTCTTAGTAAAATATAAAATCTTTGTTTTTTAATTACTTTGTAAGCTTACCAAGAGTTTCTTAATATCTTAGGAAAATCTTGTTTTAAACATAGAAAACTTTTAAACTCTTAATTATAAACAGATTACTTATGTTATAATAATTTATTTAATAATGTTTGTTGAGGTGTGCCACATTAAGACTCTGGGCAAAACTGAAGAAGGCACTCATCTGTGGAGAACCCTGAACAAACTGGTTCAGACAGCTGCTTTTTAGGCCGCAGAGTGGAATTTTTTGTTTTGTTTTGTTTTGGGTTTTTTTTTGGGGACCCGGATCGAACTCCAGGCCTTGCACTTGTGAGGCAGGTGGTGTCACCATTGAGCTAAATCCCCACCCCCCAGTGGAGTTTTGAGTTTTGTGGGTAAGTTCCTCAAGCCAAGGCATCTTTATTTATTTGTCTTAACAGTTACTCTAGATGACTCTTGACAACCAAACTGTAGCAGTTAATATTTTGAACAGATATATATGTGTGTGTATATATATGATATATATTAAGTTTATTATATTTAATATATATGTTAATATTTATGATATTATATTCTTTAACCAAGAAAAACATCTCTTAAGTTATTATACACAGACAATAGGCATTTTTTAAATAAAATTTTAAGATAAATATTATCTTAATTGCCTAACAACCTCAAAGAAAACATATCATCAACTATAAGACATCTTTACTCTTATTGTACCAGCCAATTTAAATCAGCTTACTTTTTTTTTTTTTCCAAATTTATTGAGTTTATTGGTACATTTAGGGATACAGTACAGTTACATTCATTGTTGGGATCATGTACCTTTACATGGCAAGTCTTGATTCTCATTTTTTCCCCTTACCTCTGCCCTCCCTTCACCCCCTCCTCCCCTCCCCATCTACAAACACTTTATTTTCATCTTTTCATTCTCTCACATTTTTTTCTTTTCCCTTTTTGTTCTTCCCCTACGTATCACACCTTCCCTACACCTTTAGCTCCTTTCCTCCCATTTCTAAATGTCAGTAATCTTATTAGAATCTTATGCATTGTTGCAGAATATTCACACCAGGGAAACTATTTGGTATTTACACATGTGGGACTTATTTATTTCACTTAGGAGTATATCTTCAATATGTATCCATTTTCCTATGAATGAATCTATTCTCTCGCTCTTTATGGCTGAGTAATATTCCATTTTATAGAAAAACCACAACTTCTTTATCCAGTTTCCAACGGATGGGCAAATAGGTTGTTTCCAAGATTTAGCTATTACAAACTGTGCCGCTATAAACATGGGTGTGCATGCTTCTCTGTGATATGATTCTTTTAGTTCTCTTGGAAAGATACCCAACAGAGGGATGGCTGGGTCAAATGGCACCTCCAGTCCAAGCTCTTTGAGGTATCTCCATATTGTAAATCAGCTTACTTTTAAGACATGTAAACAAGAACCAATTGAGCTATATTATGAGTGTCCACTTGTTGATAAGCCAATCTAAGTGAAACTTTTGGAGGACAATATATATCTGAATGTTAACATAGAGAAGCATATATATTAACCTAAATCATATATAACCTTTATGTTACAAAATTTTAAGGATTTTATTTGCAAGTTCCATGTAAGCCCTCATTCTGTAATATTTTAATTGGTTTTGGCTATCCCCAAAAATCTATATATCTGATTTTTCATGGAGAGCCCAGAAAAGCCAGAAATTTACAAGGGCAAAAATTAAAAGAAAATCGATACAAGCTCAAAAAAATTTTTATTAAGCAGCTGCAGGTGCCTGAACTAATTATTAAACAGATTAATGGACAGACAACATAACATACAGAACACATATAACAATTACATTGAAATAGTGTGAATTCTTAGATCCATTGGCCATAATGAATTTGAAAACTGGCTTTTATAGTTATAGGTTTATAACTATAAATAAGACTAATCAGTTAGAACTTTTTCCTTAGGTTATCAGTTAGCATTCTTTTTTAATGTAACTCACAACAGTATTTCCTGCACTATTGTAAGCTACTCTGAGTACCTTTTCTGTTAGTTGACCCTATAGATTTATAACATAACTAATAAGACAGAAGGGAAAAGAGAGAATGACTATAAATTGTTAGATACATTCTTAGTTTATTTTTCATCCTTATTATAAATCCAAGTTTGAGGCCTTTCTATTCTAATTTACATTTGGAGAAAAATTAACCTTTAAAATTCTCTATCTTAACCCAGTCTCAGCTTTATAAAATATAACCTAAAGGTGACATTTTGGGGAAAGACACTGAGTTACCCATAACATACACGATGTATTACATTGCATGCATTAAGATCTCTCTTTTACACTTTTGGAAAGAATTAAATAAGCAAAGAAAAGGACAAGACAAGATCTTACTTAGGCCCTTGAGTTCAGGCTGTCTGAGCCACCTTCATCTTGGGGTCCCACTGCATACACAGTACTCCCAAATCAAGGTCATGCCCCAAACTGGGTCACACGAGGTGTGTAGCTTGCTGATGTGACCTGATCAAACTGGGTCAGGCTGCATGTACAGCTTGCTCTGTTTTTCTTTCTTTGTTTGTTTGTTGTTGTTAAGAGCCAGAATTGACAGAGTGGGGCAGGTCTCATCTGAGAGTCAGAACCACCCCTCTTTAGCCTGTTTTCTGCCCCTCAGGAGTCCAGGGATACCTGCTAGTAATGTGATAATTTGTTCATGTCCAGAACAAACATTCTTGTTTCTCGGACATAGCTATTCCAACCTTTATTAACTGATCAAAAAAGAAGGGGAAAAAAATTGTAAGCAAGAACTGGGTGTTACTAAAAAATTTACTCCAAAAACACATTTCAGGGAAAACACAGAAGCCACGTACTCTCCTCCCTCCTCCCGTGTGAGTTGTCTGACAGAGGAAAGCCAGGGTAGAAGAGAAAGGACAAGAAAAGTATTTGGGGCTTTCTTAGGGGAAAGAGGAGGAAAAAAAAAGTAAGTCACTGGGTTACTTCTGAGTTAAATCCATAGACTTCACTAGGTCCCAGGGATAGTGTCAGCTACCATCTGATTGACGACTTGAATCTGAATGGCTTAGCATGGTTCCCCAGGGGAGCTGTGGCACTGATACAGGAGATGAAATATGAAAATACTATATCTCCCAAACTGTTAGATGTCTGTTACACTGAGTTTGTGTTCCCTAAAATCAAAGAATGAGTTCTGGGAACAACAGAGTTTAAGAGTAGAAAAATATTTATTGAGAGGACAGCTCCCGACCTTAATGGGTAGCTGGGACCCTACTTTACAGGGAAGTTTTATAGAGTAAAACCCCCATGGGTACAACATAAGTTACAGCTATGATTAACCAATAAGTTTACATGTATAGTTGTTTAGATAATAGTGATCCAAAGCAGAAACAAATCAAGTAGCAAGAGTATGTGGAAAGAGCAAAGAACTTCTTCAGTAGGTGATGGATCTGGGGGCCTCACCCACGGAGGTGACTGATGCCTATTAGACTTTATTAGGCTAGCTGTTGTCATTTATCTCCTCCTTGGTGAACTTTGTAGGCCTGGTCTTCTGTTATCTTGAGCCCTCAAGTGATGTGCCTCTGGCTGCAGTTGTAGTGTTTTTCTTTTTTCTTGACTCTCTGAGAGTTCAACCCTGTCTGACTGCCTACTAAATTTTTATCTAATTTAGCTGTCTATAATTGAATCAGGCAGACCAAGCTAATGCCCTTTAAAGAGACCAAAAGAGCAGTTTAGAGGCCCTCCTGCAGTGTCAAATGTTTAAGACATGTAAGAGCGAGATTGTTTTCTCTGGTATGACCTAGAGACTGTTTCTTTCTACTGGGTGCCAGGACTGTAGTTTCCTATGTTGGTTACATGAGAAATTTTGCCCAAGACACTAGAAGCAGCTTCATTCTTATTTTGTATCTCCATGGCTGAGCAAGATTTTTCAAAGTTCCATTCAACCCAGGGAAGGGGTGTGGTGCTTATTCTAAAGAAATACCTAGAGAGACTGCCACATGTCCTGGAGAGTACCTCCTGACATCTCTTTTCTCTGTGGTTAGAGCAAGAGACTCTTGTCTTGGGTGCTTTTAGGTAGAAGCACTCACTTTCTAGGGGCTTAAAACTCTAATTGCTAGCAGGAAAAAAGACCCTGAGGCAGTAGAAATATGTAGACTGGGAAAGCAAGAGAAAGTAGGAGGAAAAAAAGATAAACTGTGATTTAGAGGGCAATGGGTTGAGAGAAACATAAAAGAAGAAAAAGAAAAGAAAAAAATGAAAGGCTCTTTGGTTAAACTTACCAAATTTTCCCTCTCCATGTTTCTCTTTACCTCTTGTTCCTGGCTGGCCAAGAAAAAATGTCACAAGGCTGGGTATGGATGATTCCCAAAAAGCTGAAATAAAGAGCTTAACCCATCCCTACAGGTTTGCTGACTCCGATCACAGAAAAATAATTTTCAGGACACATCAGAAAGAGGTACAAGCAGGCTTCATTAGGCAGAGATAAAAATTATAGCAGTCACTCTAGAGAAATGCAAGCATTTTGAGAAATGAGATACATTATAGTTTGGGACCGGAAACATTTATACCTTTCTTGAGAGGTTGAAAATCTGGGGATAAAAGTCCCCACTCCTTTCCCTACAAAGGATACTAGCTCATGCTATAGACTTGGGAAGTCTATTTATTTTTGTGGTTTTATAATGTTTTTATTTATTTATTTTTGGTAGGTAATTTAAACATTCTCTTGATTGACTCAACCTGTTGTTTACGTTCTTACTTGGGCTGATTTATGGCCTTCTAGTGATAGCTCTGACAGGGGAAGCATGTAAATCTGGCCAAGGACTATTGACTTTGTCCTTGTCTCGGTAAGGCTCCTATGCCTTACTTTCTTAATTGAGCCAATTTTGCTCTTTAGTGAAAGATCTAGTAAGGAAGAGAGTTAAATCTATCCAAAGAATGTTGGTATGAGGCTGGATTGCTTCAGCTTAATCTGGAAGTTGCAGCTTTCTTAAAAAGTATAATTTTGAGTTATGATTTCCTTGTCTCCTTTCTACCTTTTCTTTCATCTATCCTACCTCAGCATTATATAATTTCAAACATTGCTGAACCTGCACTTATCACAATTTTTCAAACATAATATTAGAAAATGTAGTCCTCTCTCCCTTTTATTTTTATTTGGTCTTATCAAAAGCTTACTTTTTTAGGAACCAAAATTTTTTTAAAATATCAAATTATAGATTTATCAGGCTGGATGTAATCATTTAGTTAAATTCTTATATATTCATATTTGAAGCAAACATCTATAAAATATCATTCTTAATTCTTTACAGTCTGTTGAGACTTTTTTCATGGCCCAATATTTATTTAATTCCACTTATGGTTGAATTTGATGTTTTGTACATACTTCCAGGAGATGGTCTTGTTAATTACTCTCTTTAAATCTTTAATATGTCTGCCCAATGTTTTAATACTCAGAAGAAGTATTTTAAACATTTTATTCTGAGAATGAGTATTTTTTTTTTTTTAGTAGTTCTACTTATTCACTATGCAGAGCTGAAAATCATGAAATTCCATGGGCCTG
Organism: Fukomys damarensis; assembly: GCF_012274545.1. NCBI lineage: Eukaryota > Metazoa > Chordata > Mammalia > Rodentia > Bathyergidae > Fukomys > Fukomys damarensis. The sequence continues at coordinate 49,267,005 of NW_022900931.1, forward strand.
GGATTTAGCTCAGTGGTTCTGTGGCCTGCCTTGCAAGCGCAAGGACCCGAGTTCAATCCCTGGTAACAGGAAAAAAAAAAAAATCATGAAATTCCACAGCAGAAGGAAGTAACTGTTTGGTAAAAAAGCTGAAAATCCAGGACCAGACCAGAACTACCACAAACCTTTATTATGGGGAGGATCTGCCGGGCTGTCTCTGAACAGAGAGAGAAGCAACATGGCAGCACAGGGAGCTTCTTTTGTAAGAGCAGAGTGGGGTAAGCCTGAGCTGGGGTGGAGTTGAGTGAGGGAGTATTAAGAGATTGGAGGAACCTCTGACATCAGTAGCTGTTAGGAGGTAGCAAGTATTAGGTTACTTTTAGGTATTAGGTATTTGGGTATTAGGTTACTTTTATTAGGTGGGAGAAGAGGCATGATGGGAAGAAGAAGCCTGTCCTTTGTTGGGAGAAGCCATATTTTAACATGGAGGCTGCTAGTCCATGTGGCAGACATCTTAAGACAAGGGAAATCTTAAGTAACACATGCATATAGGGCTGCAGCTCCAGAGAAGAGCTAGAAAATGTCCAGGCTATGCATTTTCAGTTCCTCTTTCCACATTCACCATATTATGTAAATAGTTCTGAGATTTTAGTTTACATCTAAACCATCTTGAAGCACATAAAAACACAGATTGCTAGACCCAGCCCTGCAAGTTTCTAATTTAGTAGATCTTGAATTCATATACTCATTACAATAAAAAGATTTCTCTATACACTTGCTTAAAAAGATTCCAATTTTATTGTTTTATTTACACCTCAAATAAACATTTTCTCTGTTCTTAGAAGAAACTTAAAAAGATTTTACAAGCTGTTCACCAGGTGAAGCAAAGAACTAAACCAATGGCCTCTAAAAACAGAATTTTTCTTAGACCTCCATGACAGCAGATAAAAGAAATAGCTGTCCAAGAAGGACTTTACATGCACAGGAATCATGATTAAATGGATTTTGTCTTGCTAGTCTGCATCTAAGTAAAAGGTCATTTCAGTGAAAGATCAGAAGGGCTGCGACTACGGGAGTCACACAGGTCCTGACAACTCCACAGCTCCCAGGCACATTTAAAACCAATGTCCTTCTTTCCCTTTTCTCAGTAGAGTTAATTCTTTAGATTTAGTTGATAGTGTACTTACTAACATATTTTGGGAAGACATTTGACCTTTTTCTTGCTGTGGGAGACTTAATGTGAAACTGGACATCTAATACTTAAATATACATGGTATGACTTTGTAATCATGAACCCCATTGTAATCAGGCATCACAGAATTAAGCAGGAGCATGGAGTGGTTCTGTGATATACGGAGCCAAGTCCTACTGGTGGAAGTGAAAGTAGAGGTAGTGTAGTAATTTAGCTTAATTGTTACAAAAATGTAGTCAGAGTGTAAGCTGCACTGCAAAAGGAATTTTAAAAGTCAGCTATTCTTTTTTTCTTTTGGAGACAGGGGGCTTCCTTGTGGCCTACAGCATAAGCAGTTGACCACACCTTTCCTCAGCCCAGAGGAATGAACACAATATGCAGATGCTAACACTAGGAGGGATGGAGCCTTGTTCCTTCCACAAGAAAAGGATCAAGGAGCTGAACCTGGCTGGAAGTAACAAAGCAAGTGTGAATACCTGAATTGTCACTCTGTGTCCCTCTTCCTTACTACAAAAGGCCCTCCCATCTAGAACCAGTGAGATGGTGATTTGAGGCAAACAGACCTCTCCTCCTCAAAATTAGCATAGAATAAATCTTTTTTTCTTTTCCTACCCCAGTGTATGGTCTTCTGTGATTTGGTCAGCAGCAAGCAGACAAACCTGAAAATATGAACCTAAATGGCTTCGTTTTGGTGACAATGAAGGTGACAGAGGGGAAATACATATAACATTCCCAACTTGCTAGATTTCAGATACACCAACTTCAAAATCGAAGAATGAATTCTAAGGAACAATGGAGGTTAAGAGTATGAAATATTTATTGAGAGAGAGAGATAGGTGCTGAGAGACAGGAGGGGATCTGAAAAATGGGTCGCTGTGGACCCCATTTTACAGAGTAAGATTTATAGAGCAAAATCATGAGGTGGGTACAATGCAGGGCAAAACTACGATCAGTCAATAAGGTTACAAGTTTAGCTGCTTAAGTAATATTGATCCAATGGGAAAGCAGTTCACCTAGCAAGTGAACATGAAAAGCATAAGGGCTTTTTTTTAAGGAAGAGATGAACCAGGGGGTTCTGGCCACCCCCTGGAACAACTAATGTCTACCAGGTGAGCACAATTTCCAATTCATTGGTAATCCTCTGGAGAGATATGTAGGCTTGGTAATTTTGTCTTTATCTTGAGACTGGGCCTCTAATAGATGTGCCTCTGGCCACACTTGTAACATAGTTTTATCCTCTGCACTGACCCCGTGAGGGCTAGCCCTGTCTGACTGCCATAATAATTTTATCTGGCTTAGCTGTCTGTAATAAAGGACATAGTCCTTGTGCCTGAGAGCCGTGCATCTTAGCAGTCACTTAGGGAAAGGGACTCACTGCCTACTGGCTAACTGAATCTCTAGTTGGGATTCCAGAGACATTTAGCAGCTTTCGGAGAAGCTGAGGATTTTACCATTTTTTTTCCCATCTTGTGGCATCAGCTGCCTATAAATGCTTTTGTTGGTGAAAGGAAAAAGGTTTGGGGAGTTAATGAGTTCTACCTGATTGATTTGGGAGGCAACAAGCTCCCTGTAGTTTCCCACTGGAAAGTTCACTCCAGGGATATACTGTCTCCATGATTGGAACCTTAGGTCATTTGGTGGTGTCATTTGGGTAAAGTAAGGCTCTTCACCATTTGGGGCCTTTCTGGACAAACTGGATCTCACTCATTTTGGGCCACTGAGTAGTCTTCAGTGCTGTTTGGGGTTAGGCAAATGGTTATTTGGATCTGTTGCAGTCATTCTGGGGTACTGATTGGTGTGAGAAGAGATTGAGGTAGAAAAAAATTCCCAGATACCATATTTGTTTATGTTTGCTTTGAAATACTCCCCTTTTTCGGTTTGCTTTGGCATGCTTTTGCTTCCTTTTAGAATCATGTAAATCATTTGAAGTACCATTCGGAGATTTCTTTGTGAGCCAATATAGAGTTCAAAGTTTTTAAACAACTTGTCCACAAAAAACAACTTGGATTATGAGAGTTAAAGAGACACTGGTGGTGTGTGTGTGAAAAACTGCTGTAAATTGCTCAAAAGTAACAGTGTCTGTGCTGCTTTGCAGCTCCCTAGAAAAGTTTCAGTTATCTGTGACTTAGAAAAACATGATTTTATTGCCACACACCATGGTCTGTATAACTAAAAACATACCTCTGATTCCATGGAACTGTACTTAAAAAGATTGTTAAGAATAGCTTGGGCTGAGGTAATATCCACAGCTGCTTTTCTTGTCCTTTTCTGGGTTTTGACAAGTACAAGCAAGAACCTTCTATATTCACTGATCATGCAGTTACTTGGCTAATGGACGTATAATATAATATATGTTTATTGGGGTTTAAATTTCCCCCATTTGGGGGCTGGGGATTTAGCTCAGTGATTCTGCTGCCTACCTCAAAAGCACGAGTACGATCCCCAGTTACCAGAAAAAGAAATTCCCCCATTTTGAAGAGTCCTTGGTTCATTCTAAAGCAGCTGTGTTTCAAAATATTTGTCAAGACTTGTTTGCTGAAAACTGATTTTTGTCACCAGCCACCTCTATTCCTTAACTTAAAAAATTGACCACAGATGATTAATTGGCAATGCCTTCAGAAAAGAAAAACTTACATTCACAAACAATGAAAGTTGTAAGCATGAGTTACCTGCACGTCAACTCTACCAAAATAAATAGAGCTGCAAAGGTTATGAAAGAGGGATCTTATGCATGACTGTCTAAGAGCAAAAAGCCCTTTTAGTAGGTGTAATGGTTAGATATCTCCTGACTTTGGTTTTCTTTCGATTTGACTTCACAACTTTGAGTGATACTTTTTCAGGCTCAAGTATCTGGCTTCCCTTTGCTTCTGCACCAATAACCTTTGCTGGAATCTGTGCCAATCCAACATGAAACAGTCACCCAGATGGTGTGGCACCTCAAGGCCCTCAAGACTGGGGCTGAAAAAAAAAGCAAGGGGAGAACGGTAATCTGCTCTGTAAATTGAACTTTAAAAGTTAGGTGTTTTTTTTCCCCCTTTAGAGACAAGTGGCTTCCTGAGCCCTAGGGCATAAAGGGCTTTCCTCAGCCCCAGACAAGGAACAGAATATGACAACACCAGGAGTGCCGCAACCCAGGTCCTTTCCCTAAGAAAGGGGACAATGAACTGAACGTAGCTGGAAGTGATAAAACGTGAAGATCTACATTGTCTCTCTGTGTCCTGCCCCTCTGTCTCACTATAAAAAAGACCCTTGCCCATCTGTAACCAGTGAGTTGGTGATGTAAGGAAAATAGGCCCCTTCATTTCTTCAGAGTTAGCTTTGAATAAATTATTTTTCTCCTTTTACCTTTGATTTAGTCAGTGGTATCAGATGAACCTGAAAATAGGAGCCTAAGTGATGAGTAAAAATGGCAGCCTAACCAAGGGTCAGTTAAAAGAGATAATTCAAGCCAATTAATCAAGAGGTGATTAAATTTAGAAATGTAAAAGAAAACACAAGAACAAATGGTAAAGTGTTGGGACAAGACTAGAGAGATAAGGACTCTTTCCAGGAAGGAGACTGCTGCAGGGTGTGCTGAGTTAAACAGCTTTAAAAGGTCATCTCTACCTCTGGACTTGGACTTCTGGACTGAACTGGGGAAAGCGTTAGAGATACAAGATAGCCAGTTCTTTCTGATTTCTCTTGAAACCATTTCCTTTGATCCTGTCCCCATGACATGCACATATACTCTGCCCATTTATATAAGACCAAGACAAAGAAAGCACATTTGGCTTCTTTCCCCTCTTTGTGAATCTCAAACAAGTGCTTTTTCCCTCATGTTATTTCTAATCTCCCAAACTCCTCCTTTGGTTCTCAGACTTATCCTTTAATTTTGAAAGACAAAGAACTTGGGTTTATACAAAACAAACTGTTTCAGTAGCAGGAAATGATAACACAGAGGCTGTCCAGCAAATTTCCCTGGCAAGCCACACTGGCTACAGGAATGAGGGTTCGCTCTGGATAACACAGCCCTCCAGAGGAAGTCCGTGACTCAGAGCCTGAATTCTCTCCCACTTCTGCTAGCTAAGATCCATGCCATAGGCCTTCTGCCTCGTGTAAAAGGAGAAACCCTAAGTGTTATAACGGTACAATGGAAAGGGTTAGAAGACCTTGGTACTACCCTATTCTAAGTTCTCAGTAACATTTCAAGTTACTTTCTCTTCTTGAAAGACAGACAGGTTTAGCCAGCTGGGTTGTAAAATTTTACTGGAGTCAAAAATCCAGTGATCCATTGTCTTCCTGGTGACCCTCATCCCTCTGTAAATGGTGTTTACTCAAAGTAAATCTTCTAAAGTTACACGTTGGTTTATCCTGAGACTTGAAACTAGCCTCTTCTCACCATAAAGGAAAACTTGCTTTGACTGGTGAAAGAAAAAGAATCACAGGTTTGATTCCTATTCTTTGTTTTCTCTTCCTCCCAAGATTAATTCTAATGGTTTAATAATATTAAAATTAATTCTCTTTTACTCAGAGATGACAAAATATCTGAGCAGAGAATATAGTCCAGATATAAATGTATAGTCAGAAATTTTACCTGAGGCTACATTTTCATAGAAAAACCTCAATTTGGACAACATATTCACATTTAACAACTTGAGATTCTGAAATACTGTTGATTTAAGTAAAGATTATTGAATTAAGAAGGAGGTCAATGCTACTGTATGTCATCTCACACATTTTCTTTCATGTTCACTTTTTTCTTTAAAACAGTTAAAAAAAAACTGATCCATTTTTCCATTATGGAGCATTTCAAGAGCATTATTCAAAAATAGGAAACATAAACTCATTTATTGTATTACTAAAAAAAAAAGTGCCGGCTACCTAATTCCTATTTTCAAAAATGACTCTTTTTTCTTTGCATTTTAAGTACAGTTTCAGTCTTATTATTCCCAGACACAGATTTTCTGAGTAGAATCCTATGATTTCAGGCCACATTGGCCCTCAGGGTTTTAGGGCTCCAAAACCCGGGGGAAATGTCAGAGTGAGTTCCCTGAGACATACTTTGGTGTTTCAAGCTCCATTCTGTCAATCCATACACTTCTCATTTTTCATGCTTTCCTATTAGTGCAGATACACATGGAGCAAAATTGTTAGACAATATGTTCCCATTGCTGCTTGCGGGAGAGCATGAGTATGTGTACAAGGGGGAGAGAGAGAATGGGAGGATTCTCAAAACAAAACTTTACGCTTCTTGAAAACAGAAAATGTGCTTACTTTTTACATCTTCTCTTCATGTCTAGAAATAGTTTTTCACACAAGATACTCCAACCATGAAGTTTTCTGGTTGAGTGCTTATTTCAAATTCAAAGTGCAGGATGTGCTAGGTTAGGGTTTCTTCGATTCACCCTTAATTCTTCGGGTGACCCTTCTAACAGCCTCCTTCACCTCCTTGTTACGAAGGGTATAAATAATAGGATTGAGAAAGGGGGTAAGAAAAGCATAAACAAGAGCAATAAATTTATCTCTGCCCTCAGAATGCACTGCAGGTGGCCCCACATACACAATCCAGGCAGAGCCATAGAACAGTGTTACTACAGTTATGTGGGAGGAACAGGTGGATAATGCCTTGGCACGACTGGCAGCTGAGGGCAGCTTCAGCACAGCTTTCAAGATGCCTCCATAGAGCCCTAAAATGATTAGAAGATTGCAGGTGTTGATCAAGCCAATCACCACAATATAGACCTGAGCATGCCAACCTGTGTCCACACAGGCCAACTGCATTAGGGGTGCCAGGTCACAGAAGTAATGGGCCACCTCTCTCAAGCAGTAGGGCAGAGTGGCGGTGAGGCTGGCTGGCACAAGTGCAGATGAGAAGCCAGCCAGCCAGGTGGCCCCTGCTAACCATCTCTGTACCTGTGTGCTCATGAGTGCATGGTAGCGGAGTGGAAGACAGATGGCGAGGTAGCGGTCCAGTGCCATGACACACAAGAGGTAGCACTCAGTTAGTCCCAAGGAATGGAAGACGTACAGCTGTGTGAAGCACAAGTTTGACGAGATGGGTAAACTCCCATGGAGCAAGGTGTGCAGCAGGGTGGGCACCGTGCAGCTGACGTACCAGAGCTCCAGGAAGGACAGCACACTGATGAAGAAGTACATGGGTGTGGAAAGTCCAGAATCTGTCTTAACCAGGACAATGATGAACAAGTTCCCTGAAACAGTAAGGAGATAGATGCACAGGGTGCCCAAGAAGGCAAGAGATCGCATGGTCCCAAAGATATTGAAACCAGCAAGGATGAAGTTCTGGGTCCAGGTGTGGTTGACATGATCCATGATTCCTAGGAACAAGGGGTAAAGGCAGAAGATGAATGACTTCAGCATTCTTTATGCTGAGAAAGTTTTCCTGAACCAATAAAGCAGAATACAAAAGCCTGAAGGGAACTCAGAGATTATCACATCAAACCCCTTCGCATTGCAAAAGAGGAACAGAACACGAGAAGTCAGAAATGATTTACTCGGTATCTGTGGCTGACAGAGTTGGAGAGAGTTCAGGTTTCTTGCTGCTCGCAGCACTTGTCCTAGAGAGGAGCATCCAAGTCTCAGGCTGCAGGCTCTGCTTTCAGACTCCCCTGCTAGGATACAAAAGATAAGAAATGTCTCTTTTTCCCTGTCCTACATTCCCAAGTGAAGTGTTCTGTGACGCTTCAAGACATTTACCCATAGTGTGTACTCTGTATTCAACAGCCAGCCATTCTAACCTGTTAGGAGACTTGCACTTTGGAGAGGATGACTTCTAAGATTCCCTCAGGGAGACTCTGGAATTTAGCAATGTTCTCATTAAAGGCTGACCAGGAGTGAACAGTTGGGGGTACTCTACTGGTATTTCTCAAAGCTCAGAACTGCAGCACAGAAGGAATAATTAAAAGCAGACCGGACACATTGGAAGAATCTCAAAGGGAGGCATGCATAAGTAATCCTCATAGCTTTGGGGAGAAAAAAGAATAAATGAGGTAAGGCCCATATTACACAGGTCAGGAAGGCCTATAGTAGAAAAAAAAAATGTTCTATGAGTAGCTAATTTTGTAAATTTGTTTTGGCACTTTGTAAACTTGCTTTGTCCAAAATGAATATCGAGACTGAACATTTCTCTTTACCACTCTTTTGTCTTCTACAAAACGAAGAAATTTAAATGATTGTTTTTGTTTTCCAGTCTCAGTCTGTGATTCTTGGAAGTCATTAAGACATTTGTCTGAGTCCTGTGATGTGTGGGCTAGGTAAATGTTCCCAGACATTTATTTCTACACCCTTGTAGACCTCACTTAGGACGTTTCGAAGCTACCTCCTTCCTAGTTCTCTTCTTCAGCTGCTTTCATCTCTTCTGCTCATTACCTGACTTTGATGACAATCGAAACTGTTGCATTCGCCATGGTGTCTCTGCTGCCCCAAGGCACTTCCCTAGTTATATTTCTTGTTCCTGGAAATGTGGGTCTCCCAGGGCCTCCTTGCTTTATGTTCCCTGGAGTTGCAACCACCAGCTCTCAGCATAGGTCCCTCTGGGTCAAGAACTTGGGCACAGGGATACTTTACTTTTCAAAACCTTTGCAAACCTCACTTTTGGGTGCTGGAATCTCTTCCCAGGGACACTGCCATCTCCGGGCTGCCGGGAGATTTGCAGTTCTCATAGATCGATCTGTTACAGGGGCACACACCTGTAATTTCAGCACTTTCAGGCCAGAGGGAGAAAGTTTGCAAGTTTGAGCGCAGCCTGGACATTCAGTGAGACCATGTCTCAGACTAAAATAAAAAGAAAGCTCTTTGTGGGTGTAGCATGATGGAAGAATGTCCTTGGGTTCAATCTCCAATATAAAAAGAAGGAAGGAAGGAAGGAAGGAAGGAAGGAAGGAAGGAAGGAAGAGGGGAGGGAGGGAGGGAAAAGACAAGAAAGGGAACCATTTACATACCTTAGAGCATGGGTATAGAATAGCATCTTGCACACTACAGAAGTCAAAGTCACCTTGAAAATTCTCTTTACAAAGAGATTTCTCATTCATCTCTACTGCACTCGTTGCCCCATTAGCACCATCCATAAGCATATCACCTTTCCTTGTCTGCTTACCCTCTCTAGCTCCTCTTGCCGGCTATCACCCTGCTTCTCTGGTGTACATCATGGCTTACTCATTTTCACACTTATTGCTTTTGAAATGGCTCAAACACAGTTCTCAGTGCAGTGTTCTAAGTCTCTATCAACACAATCGCTAACATTTCTTACTTCACACTCCTTACCATTATTTTTGGGATGGAAACCCTCATGAGGCTAGTCAACTATTTTATGATCACTTTTAATTATATTCAAACCGGATTACTTTCATCATAAGTTCTGAGTTTAGCATCTGAGCTGTGATCTCAGCTAAGTACTATCTCTGGCTATCCACCTGGATGGGTATGGAGTTCAGGGAACCCATACAAGAACAATTATCTATTGGTAGTAAAGTATTTGAATAATTCATAAATCCAAATATACTTCATTTTTTTTCAGAGAGGTGGGGGCAAGCAAGATGCTAAGTTAAATTTATGGCAAGGAGGTAATCATAAAGCTTAAAAATCATTGCATTAAATAGGAAGAAAACATTAAGTATCCTAAGATTAACTTAGAGAAGTTTTTTAAACAAAAACACTGATTTTTTTTTTAATGAGGAGAACAAAAAAGCTATTTGTTTAATACAATGTTTATGTAAACTGAAAGACTGGAAATTGTCTTCTCGGTATTTGGAAAGTTTGAGAATCTCAGATTTATCCCACATTTGCCCTATGTCCCACTTTCTCTGGAATACTTGGCAGTTCTCCAGGGTGGATATTTGCAAAATGCCTTCTCTGCATTTCTGTATCTCCAACATTTCCAAACACTAAGACACCCCCTGTTTTCATCTGTATTTCAAAGCCAATATAGATTCACCTACTCTCCATTCTTCACATTCACGTTGGGCTGTACTCTGAGGACCATATTAACTCTGTTTCGATACTTCCGTATATTCTTATCGCGCATGCACTTCTACATTCCTCTTCTGTGATCCAGATTCCAAGACAGACTTTCCACCTCAGCTGAGTATCTGGATATAATTGCCTATTTGTACATGCATTATTAACTGGGAAGTATAAAATGCTCACACAGTGGTACCTCAGCACACTATTAATCTGACATAAATCCCTAAGTACAGGAATTATAGACATTATTTAGAACCACTTGGTGCAGAAATATATTTTAAAGGCTTGAAGCTTTCCTGTGTGGTCTTGGTACATTCAAGAGCGCTGTCTCTTCCCCTTTGTATCTTTGCTTATCTGTGGAGAGTATTTACTCAGGATTTACTCTGCTTTCAGAATGGAGCAAAAGAAAAGAATAAACCCTGACACCATCAAGTAAATAATGATTTTGGAAGAAAGATAAAATCTACCATTAATTATGTTAAAAAGCTTAGGAAACAAAAAGCAGAGTTCAGCATGTTGAAGAAGTCACAGTATCATTTTACTTACAATACCATGTGATTTTTAGAAACTGAGTGCTTTTAAGATTTCATTCATGTAAAATTTGATTATATTTGTGTATATTATTTAAAAACATAATTTAATAGAAGTGATGAGTACAACTAAAATATTACAAGACATAAGGGAAATGACAGTTGTTTAAACTATCTTCTTTTTTCACTCCAGACCTTATTCTGCAAAAAAAGGAAAAGAAAAAAAGAAGAAAGAAAAGAAAAGAAAGGAAAGAGTAATATTGTCTTTTCCTTAAGCTATTTACTATATGGGTCCAGGGTGAGACAGGTCTTCAAATAAGCCGATGCTATAAAAATATAGGTTACATAGATTTATTTTAACACAAGACAAAATTTCACTTCATATATACTAAGCTAGATTTGAAATTTAAAAGTATAGCAAGATATAATGTCTGAGTTTTCAGATTCACAAACATTAAGAGTTTATAAGAGACGATTGAAATTGCTACTTTCATTCAATTTTTCATGTTGAATAAAATACCATAATTACATTTGAAGAAAATGTAGTGCTCTTTACCCAAATTACACATGGATTTGCAATATCACCCAGGAAGCCCACTTCTAAAACATGTGTGCAATATCTATGAAACAACTCAGACACAGAGTTATTTCTTACAGTGTTGTTTTTAATAGCCAAAGACTGGAAGCAACATGAGAGCCTTCCACAAAGAACTGGTGAAATTAAAAGCACAATGGAATACCATAGAGCTATTGTTCTAAAATGAGCAAGAACTCTGTAAGAAAACGGAAATATCTCCAACACTTATCATTAAGAAAAGACAAAGTAAGGTGGAAACGTTGTATATTGTATGGGATTTTATACACAAGAATGGGAAATAAAAAAATATTGGTCTCTTCTGGGATTTGCAGAAGAAGCATAGCAATCACAGGAAAAACTATTGAAGTTCATCTCTTTCTGGGACAGGCAACACATCCAAAGGAGCACATAGGTCAGAGAGTTGGAGGAAGACCTGTTTTTGTAAATCTTTTCAGGTTGCTTTGATTTTGGAACCTTAAGGCAAATTATGCTTTTTTAAAAATCTGTGAAATTGTTATATGTCATTGTTTGTGCAAAGCAGGCCTGGTTTCCACTGGACATCCATGGTGCTTATTAACAGATCTTCCTTTTGCTCTCTTATGTACTTCCATCTGGACTGCAAACTGTACAAACATCCCACCTGACAGGATGTGAGCCCTTCTGTTAGTACAGTGAGTAGTGGGATTGTGCTGCTGTCTAGCCCTGGCCTTTTCTTGTCTTTAGTTTCAGAGTCCTATACAAACAAACACCACCACTGAAGAAGTGGCCAAGAGTTACTCCAATATATCACACACTTAACATGGGTTCCCATTGTGTTTTCGCCTCCACATCATAGCACTTATAAAAAGTGATGGCATTTACAGTGTACAGTGAGGGAGACAGAAAGGTTGCTTCCTTTCAGAAGCTTTCCTGCTTCAGAAACTCCAGTGAACTTTATCTGACCCTTCACAAGGTAGGTGGGAGGGTGACTTGGGAACTTTGAATACACTTTAGTTGCAAGAGTTGAGAAGCTCTAAGGATGTGCTAAGGATGACCTAAATTGTGCATCCTAAAGAGAAAATCCTGAGGAAGTTGCAAGGGAAAGAAATATTGTAGAATGAAACGCAAGGGGAGTTGGGAGTTATGGATAGATACATGAAAGGGATTTTCTCCTCTTGGAGAAGAACTAAAAGTCATTCATTTGATGTTGAAGCATTTGTTCATTTGTTGTTTCATTCATGCGTTTGTGCAAATGTGGCCTCCTGGGTGTGCTGGGAAACATATGAATAGAAAATCAGCAGCATATGCTGTAAACTGCTGAGTCTTCAGTACATAAACACATAGAACACAAGAATCCAATGTAGCCTGGTGTAGTCAGAACTTAATAATTACATTTTTTATCTTCATTTAATTTATTGGTACATTTTAGGTATACAATACAGTTACATTCATCATTGGAGTCTCATACCTATACAAGACTTATCAGGTTGTTATTTTTCCCCATTCCCTAGCCCTCCCCTTATCTCCTCTACTCTTCCCTATTTACAAAGTCATTGTTTCCATGTTTTTCCTTTTCACATATTTTTTCTTTTCCCTTTTTACCTTTCCCCTACCCCTCCCACTTCCTCTCCTCTTTTAGACTTTTTTTTTCCTATTACACAATATCAGTTATACATTTCAAAAGAATGGATAGGTAGGGCATTATGCCTGCAGGCTTGGCAGTAACTTGTGACTAAGCATAAACTTTTTTTTTTTTTAATCTTTAAGCCCCAGAGATCCTCTTCTGAAGACTGAAATTAAATGCCAATCATGAAATATTTACTAGGTTCCTATGATGCATGAGATGTACAGGAGGTACGCTGCTTGGTGGTATGGAAGAATCAAACGAATAAAACATAATCTAGTCTATATGTAGGAAACTTGTATGTTTGAGAAGAGAAACCTAAAACATTTAACAAGAAACAGTACATGATTCCTAAATTTTGTAGTCCTAGATTTAAATGATATGTACATTCAAAGAAACAAATTAAAAAAGATTGCGGTAATTGACATAATTTTTAGAGTTAATATGGAGCTTAAGATTGACAGTTTGATTAAGCAAAAGAATTTCAAAAGCAAATGTATAGAGCTCCAAGGAGTCTGGCCTGGCTTCAGGGAAGTGTTTCAGATGGACACTAGGATGAAATCAGATTATCTGAGAAGGCTGGATCGAATCATGGTTGCATTTGAAAATTGGGCAGCATAAGGTGGGTGTGTTGTGAAGCACAGAGGAACCCTGGTTTCTGAGTAAGAGCCATATATATTTGGAGGGAGGCTAGATAGAACTGTGACAGTGGATTGGGGACTCAGACTTTCGTGGCATTGAGGCAGTTAGAGTTAATGGTGCCTAATGGCTTAATTTAAAAGAAGCAAAACTTGAATTTAGAAAAACGCTTGATCCTCTTCATTGAGAATACTCAGCTCTCACCAATGTTTTTGCCCTAATTTCTTTGAAAAGTGTTGTCCCCATAGAATTAAAAACTCCCTGAGCAGCAAAGAATTTGAGCAGGTGTCCACAGCCAATGTCTCACTGTGCAGATAGCAAATGAGCCTGATGACATTGTGCCAAGATAAGCCAGGCATCTGTGGTGATCTAGGGTTGAATCTGTGTCCATTTACAGCAATTCCAGTAATATTTGTACTTTGATTATGTGAATAGTGGCTGGATTTTCTTTTTTTGAAGAAAGGCTAAGAAGATTACTTAAAATGTATTTGAGGGCAACAATCAACAATTAACATTTCTTGCATAGGGCAGACATTCAAAGACAATTGATTCCTTCTTTTTAGCAGTGAGATATATAACATTGAGAAACATGAAAAGTATTCAAGACTCAAGTAGTACTTAGTCTCAGCTGGAGTTTTAGTCCTGTCTTTCTCATTAATTGGGGGAATATCTTTTAGTAGATATTTGGTCTGAATTCACTAATTATTAACGTACGGAGGGTGAATTTAATGAGTAATTTTCAGAATGTTCAACATAAAAATGGAAAGTAAGGTGGGGAGAAGTGTTGGTATAATCAGAGATTAAGATCTCATCTCTGTGTTATGGTGTAGACATAGAACATCTCCAAAGGCTCTTTTGTTTGAAGGGTCATTGGAATACAGGGGTGATAAAGCTTACTTGCCATTAAGAGGTGGGGTCAGGTTGGACGTGGATCCCTGGGACGTGACATGGAATGCTATCTCTCCCTTCCTACCTCCTCTCTTCTTTCTCTGGATTCTGGTTGCCATGGGTTGAGCACCTCTTCCTCCACCACGTGCCAGGCAGGTGCAGTGTCACTGAGCTAACCCGTTCTCAGCATAACATTTAAGTCACAGATCTATCTCCGCAAACCCAGATTGCAGATTTCTTCTGATGTACAAAGCATGCTTCAGAGGTGGATTTCGGCAGTCCACTGCGTGCATACCCCCCAACACACAAGTATCTTTATTTTGAATAACATTTCTCTCTTATTAGTGTCTGGAGGATTATCTCATTTGACATGATTTCTGAAAATGTTTCTTTCTTCCACAAAGTGTTTATCCAGCCACATTTCCTAAGTACATAAAAAGAAAATATATTTTCTCATTGAAATTTTCCCTTTTGGGGATTTCCGTGTATTTTTTAAAGCCATGTATCCCCAAGTCCTAGCACTTAGAACACTCAGGAAGTACCATTCCCTTAAGTGAGCTATAGTCCAGGTAATGCCAGGAAACCTGCCGAGAGCTGCAATCACAGCAGAAAGGCATGTAAGTCACCTTTTGAAGGAAAATAAAAAAATAAGAACAGCCCATCTATTAAAAAGGAAATAGTTAATTGAAAGAATGTGTACAGCACATCATTCAGATATCAGCTTTTTCAAAACTTTTATACTTTTATACTAAAACTAATATACTATATATTAATAGCAGAGGCATATAATATTATATGACATTGTAAAACAGTTGTGCATACTGACCAGATCTAAGTGAAGTTATATGACAAGGTTAATGCTATCTCTGCTTGACAATCCACCTTGCCTGCAGAGCTCATCTGTCTTATTTGTATACATTAAAGAAAAATAGGACAGTATTGCTATAAATTTACTTTACTATATTAAGGGAAAATAGGACGGTATTGCTATAAATTTACTCTACTACATTAAAGGAAAATAGGACAGTATTGCTATAAATTTACCCTACATGCAAAATGCAAACCTTCCTATTTGTCACGAACTATAAAATATCCAGTATATGTTAGGATGTCAAAAAGCATGTCTGACATGAAAGATTAACAAAGATTCAGAAACTCTACCTGTGACTAATAATTTTAGAGGAATCTAAAAAAAATTTAGTCTCTGTTTTACAAAAGAAGAAAATATAAACTTTCAAAACAGGTTTTATTTTTTAAAGTGAGATTTACATCTTCCTTCTGATCAACTTTGAAGAGATCTTGAAAAAACTGAAAATGCTTCTGACAGTTTTTAAGCTGAGTCCACTGTGGAGCCCTTTGCAAAATAACCTGTAAGTGCTTGCTCAGGAATTTAAACTCTGTATTCTTTCAACTTTCTCATATGGACTTAATACCTTTCCACATGGCTCATTTTAGTTCAGATTCTAAAGGCTACTAGAAAAAAGCTTCAGATTCAAAATAGTGTTTTGCATATAAACCAAATTCTAATTTGTATTTTCTTATACTGCTATTACCCTCATAAGTTATTGAATATAATTAAAATTATTTTATGTCTTAACTACTTGATGTATGGCAGAAACTCCTATTGTCAGATTATGCCAGATTATGTCAACAGACATTTACTTCTACACATACTTATTTTTGTTTCTTAGTTTTAAATTATGAATGGCTATGGAAAGTTTTTTACTCCTGCATCAAATAAAATGAGTGCATTTTTCATTAATTTGTTAGATGATAAATTACATTATTCACTTCTTAAATGTTAAATCAATCTTACATTCCTAACATACACCAAACTCAACCCTAATTCCTTTCTACAAATTACAGCATTTAGTTTGTGAGTACAGACTTTGGAGAGAGCCTTTTGAGTATTTGTTAACAAATAAGATTAATTGCAAATTTTTTCAAGTTGCATTATTTGTTTATTTTGGAGTCAGTGTGAGGCTAGCTTTATAAAATGAATAGTAGGTTGAGTTTCCGGTGTTTGGATTACCCAAAGAATTTCTGTAAAACTAGGGGCTATTTTCAGTACTTGGTAGATAGGTTGATATATTCTAGGCCTAATGAATTAAATAATATATTTTACTTTTAATTCAATATTATTAAATTTTTTCATTGCTTCTGAAGTTGATATTAGCAATTTTCAATTTTTATGGAAAAGATTATCTTCCATTTAATATTTTAACAGATTAGCATACATTGTCATAATTTTAAATATTACTGAAACTGTATTTATAAAACTTTTTTTTTGGTACTGGGGACTGAAGTTGGGACTTTGTGCTTGCAAGGCAGGCAGTGGAACAACTGAGCTAAATCCCTGGCCCCCTTATAAAACATTTTTTTAAAGTTTTTTAATCCTTATTCTTTAAAAAATTTTTCTTCTGTCCCTTTCATTTTTGTTCTTTGGAAGTCTGGAGAGTGTTTATTGGAAATAAGGAGAAAAATAGCTCCTGAATTACCAGGAAGGGTCCTGAATTGATGACACACATTCTCTTTTAGTGTTTATTAATCTTATGTAAAATTTATTTTGATTTATCACTAGGAAAAAAACTTTTTAGTATCAAATATATAGACAAATTTATCATTTAGTTACTTAATTTTAATACAATTCTAACATTATTTGAAGCAAGAATCTATCCTATTTAAAATATATATCATATTAATGTTAATAATTCCTTTCATTTTGTTGAGAATAGTTTTAATGGTCCAGCAATTCAATTTATGATTCTTGAAATTGATGTATATTCCATACACTGTCAATGTATAGGTCTTTTTAATTATGCTCTTTACATTTTTCATAGTTTTACCCATCTTCTGTCTGCCTGGTATGTTGTTTACTCAATGGAGATTTTTCAAGCATCTAACCAAGAGAGTTGGTGCGAGTATCAGTCAGTTTTCAGTGGCTGAGCCAAAATGCCTGATATGCACAACTTCAAGGAAGAAAGATTTATCAAAATAAACCTTCTGCTCTAAGAGGTTTCCATCCATATTTGGCCGACTCCAAGGTAGAAACATTATTACAGATGGGCCTTGTGAAGCTCAGCTTCTAATTTACGGCACGCAGAAGCAGAGAAGACAAGAAGAGCAGCAGAGAGAAGAAAGTGGCTGCGGACAGGGCACACCCTTCAAAGGCGCAGCCCAGTGTCCTGCTTCCTCCAGTTCGGCCTCGCGTCCTCCCAGTCCCTCTTGATAACGAATTAATCACTGAAGTAACACCTCGATGAGGTTAGCACCCTACATATATGAGCCTTGGCGGGCATTTCATATTTAAACTGCAGCAGGGCATTCATTTACCTTACGGTTGTCTAACCTGATCCTGATGCAGTGCTGGGAGACTGTATGGCACAGTAACTAATATTCACAGCTTGGGCCAGAAGCCCAGAGGGAAAGAACCAAACTCAGTGCAGAGATCTGTGTGTCCTATTCCTTTTTCCCCAAGCTACAAATCAGGTTAGGTCAGTGGTTGCAGGTTTTAACTTGCATTCAAATGATTTTGCAGTCTAATATAACATAGATTGCTAGACCTTGCTCTGCAAATCTCTTGTTAGTGGACCTGGGATGCACATTCTCATTAAAATAAAAATATTTACCTAAGACGAAGATTTACATGAGAAGATTCCAAATAATATATCAGGCATCATGGAATTAGACAGGAGCGTGGGATGATTCAGTGAAGTATGGATCCAAGTCCTGCTTCCAGAAAGGACGGTAGAAATGAAACGGGTGAGCAGGCAGGCCTTTGAAAATCCCCTGGCTACAGGAATGAGTATTCTTGAAGATAATACAGCCCTCCAAAGAAAGTCTGATTTACAGCCTACACTCCCTCCCTCTTTACTGTGTGATACTCATGGCCACAAGTTTCTGTCTTGGGAAAAAGGAAAAAGGAAAAGGAAGAGAGACAGAGGGAGAGAGAGAGGGAGAGGGAGAGGGAGAGGGAGAGGGAGGGGGAGAAGGAGAAAGAGAAAGAGAAAGAGACTAAGTATTGCTATGGTGCAATAGGAAGACTTAGAGACCTTGGTGCTAGCCCATTCCCAGGCTAATTCTAAATTCCTTGGTAAACTTTCAAGCTATTTCTTAACTATTGACTTAATTTTCTCTGCTGGGAGGATAGATGGGTTTTTGCCAGGTGACATTTTCAATGCTGCTCAAGACAGAAGTTCAGCAATTCTTTGTTTTCTTTTTGGAATTTTTCTCTCTGTAAATGATGTTTACGCAAAGGAAGTCTTTAAAAGTTGTGACTTGGTATACCCTGAAAGTTGAAAGCAGCCTCTTCTCATCACAGGGAAAATTGCTGTGACTTGGGAAAGAAAAGAATCACAGGTTTGATTCCTAATCTTATTGTTTCTCTGCCACAAGATTAATTTTTTGTAGTTTAATGATGTTAAACTTGATTTCTTTTACTTAGGACACATCAAATGTCTAAAGAAGAGAATGCAGTCCTGATCTTAGCTTGATGGTTAGAGAAAACTTATCTAAAATTATACTATCATAAAAAAGCTAAAATCAGACAACTTTCCACATTTAGCATGACCTTTTAAACTATTCATGTTTTTCATCAGAATTATTAAATTATGAAAGAGACCCAAAATCATTTATGTCACCCAGCACAGATTGCACTCAGTGCATCCTCTTTAAAATCAGTTAAAATGAACACCATGCCCATTAGAAAGCATTTCACAATCATTATTAAAAAGGGACAACCCATTTTCTAGTCCCTCTTCTGTCTCTCTTAGATAGAAGCTGTCTTTCAATAAATTTTCCGACTCTTAAAATTTGTTTAATTAAATATAAGATACACAAAACAAACCCTATCACTTAGAAAATTTAAAGGGCTGATGAAAGGATTCCTGCCTGCAAAATAAATCTTCACTTTGTTTTTATTAAAGCTGTGGCCATATTATCCTGCAACAGAGAGTCTCTGAGGAGAATCCTATAGTTCTGGGGCTTCTCTGAAGAGATCCTATCGAGAAATACCAGCTCCACGCTCAGGTTATTAGGCTCAGGGAAAGGTCTGAGACTTTGAGAAAAAGTCAGAGTAAGTTTCTGTGAATTCCTTAGTATCTCATTTACCACCTGCTTGATCTTTCTTTCTTTTCTTTTTTTTTTTATACCAGGGAATGAACTAGGGTCCTTGTGCTTGCAAGGCAGAACCACTGAGCTAATTCCCCAGCCTTGCTTGATCTTTCTTAAAAAAATCTTTCTTGATCAAAACACCAGGGCCTGTATTGTTTCCTCAAATTCTGTCAACAGCACTCAATCACTCTCCAAATTTTAAGTCTAAAAATTTGTACAACATTCTTTGTGTGTGTGTGTGTGTGTGTGTGTGTGTTAGAGAGAGAGAGAGAGAGAGAGAGAGAGAGACCTGACTGAGCTAAAGTGACTCCATGTTGGCCAGCTAATGGCCCAGAGACTGTTGTTTCACCCTCCCCTTATCTTCAACAGGGAAAACTGCTTAAACCCGAAATTCTTTTAAGATCTTAGAACATCTTGTAGGCATCTGTAACCATCAACTCGTGGCTGCTGAATACATGACAGTTGGCCATGAATCAGCAGACCATTAACCTTTGCCACCGGACTGCAAGCTTTGAATGTTAACTCCCCCTGTATCCCCTTATAAGAAAACCTCAGCCCCTGAGCTAGCGCCTCTCTGAGCTACTCGGCTCCGGGAGTGCCATCTGGCCAGACTAATAAAGGTCTGTTTCATTTCCAAACTTGCCTGGTGTGCTCCTTCCTGGTGTTTCTCTCAGCTATTGAGCTCCTCGGAGCGGTAGGTAAAGCTCTTGGGCTTACATTTGTACCAAGGATTGATCTCAGTGCTTTCGAGGCAGGTGGCAGCACCAGTGAGCTAAATCTCCAACCCATCATTCTATTTTTTGCATTGTTATTTCTTAAATTATGTGGTCATGTTCCTATACTAATAGATTGAGGGATGATATTTCTCTATATTACTCAATTTCTCCTAATCTACAAATCAGACCATTTTAGTTTTATAGTTCAAATATTGTTCCATTGATTGATTGACTAATGAGGATTTTCTTGACTAATGCCCTAAAACCTATAATTACCAAGCAGAGACTGTGATAGCACACAACCTCATGTTTTTTTCAATATACCCCTAAACTTTTGCATGGTTCTTTTAACAGCCTCTTTTACTTCCCTGTTGCGAAGGGTATAAATAATTGGATTGAGAAAAGGAGTAAGAAATGTGTACACCAAGGACATAAGTTTGTCTCTGCCCTCAGCACGGACCGCAGGTGGCCCCACATACACAATGAAAGCAGAACCAAAGAACAGTGTCACAACGATTATATGAGAGGAACAGGTAGAGAAGGCCTTGGCCCGACTGGCAGCTGAGGGCAGCTTCAGCACAGCTTTCAAGATGCCTCCATAGAGCCCTAAAATGATTAGAAGATTGCAGGTGTTGATCAAGCCAATCACCACAATATAGACCTGAGCATGCCAGCCTGTGTCCACACAGGCCAACTGCATTAGGGGTGCCAGGTCACAGAAGTAATGGGCTACCTCTCTCAAGCAGTAGGGCAGAGTGGCAGTGAGGCTGGCTGGCACAAGTGCAGATGAGAAGCCAGCCAGCCAGGTGGCCCCTGCTAACCATCTCTGTACCTGTGCGCTCATGAGTGCATGGTAATGGAGTGGGCGACAGATGGCGAGGTAGCGGTCCAGTGCCATGACACACAACAGAAAGCACTCAGTCATGCCCAAGGAATGGAAGAAATACAGCTGTGTGAAGCACAAAGTCGACAAGATAGATAAACTCCCATGGAGCAAGGTGTGCAGCAGGATGGGCACCGTGCTACTGACGTACCAGAGCTCCAGGAAGGACAGCACACTGATGAAGAAGTACATCGGTGTGGAGAGCCCAGAATCTGTCTTAACCAGGAAAATGATGAACAAGTTTCCTGCAAGGGCAAGGAGATAAATGCACAGAGTGCCCACGAAGGCAAGAAATCGTATGGTCCCAGAGCTATTGAAACCAGCAAGGATGAAGTTCTGGGTCCAGGTGTGGTTGACATGATCCATGATTCCTAGGAATGAGTGGCAAGGGAAGAAGATTACTAAGTGCAAGATTCTATCGAAAAGTGCAGATTATCAGATTGACCCCCTTTACTTTGCAAAAGAGAAACTGAATACTAGAAGTCAGAAAAGATTTGCTCAATAACACTCTAACAGAGTTGGAGGGGAGTTAAGATTCCTCGCTTCACAAAGAGGCCCTGGTTCTACTGAGTAGTACCAGTGTGTTGTGCTCTGGGATTTTCTCCCACATTCCTTGCCAGGAATCTTAAGTAAGAAAACTTCTATTGCTCCCTCTCCCACATTCCCAAATGAAATACTCCATGACACCCTAAAATATCAACCCATACCATATATTCTTACTCAAAACCCAGATATACGAAACTATTAGAAAGGAGACAAATGCTTTCTAGAAAATGATTTCTAAGATTCCTTCAATGAGTTTCTCTGGAACTCAACGATATTGTCATTATTGGCTGAATGAGGACAAGATGAGGAAGAAACAATTGGGGGAATTCTGCTACCATTTTTCAAAGCCCAAACTATAAAACTGGATGAATAATTAATTAGCAGATAGGGTACATTTTGTATAAGGATCCGGAGGGAGTCATGCATCAGTCATTCTGATAGTTTTAGGGAGAGGAGAGAATGAATAAGGTAAGGACCATCTTGTATAGATCAGGAAGGACTGTAGTATAGCAAAGGATACATTTGGAATCAGCTTTGTAAACTTGCTTTGATTTAAACTCAAAATGAGCATTGAGTTTGACCATTTCTTTATTTTTTTTTTCAGTACCAGGGATTGAACTCAGGACATTGCACTTGTGAGTCAGGTGAAATGCCTCTGAGCTCAATCCCTGGCCCCCATTTTTCTAATATTTTCCTCAACTTGTTTAAAATTAAAAGTTTAACTGCTGTTTTTAAAGGCCCCTTCAAGGTTGTTAGTCTAGGATTCTCTAAAGTCTTTGAAAGGCATTTGTCAGAATACCCTTGAGGCTCTACATGGAATTTCTGACCTTTTTATTTCTGTACACTAATGGACCTCATTCAGGAAAGACCATGCCAATCTCCTAGTTCTCTTCTTTTCTTTACCACTCCTGCACATGGCCTAATTTTGGTAGCAATGTTCGTCCTCCATGGCATCCTTTCTTCCCCAAAACACTTTCCCAGCAATATTTCATGTTTCTGGAAACATAGGCCTCCCAGGGGCTCACTGATACATATTCCCTGGAGTTGCTAAGACGAGCTTTCAGAGTGTGTCCCTTTGGGGCATCAAGTGGAGCAAGGGGAAATGAAACAGACAGTGTTGTTTGCAAACAATTTTGCTCAACTTTACAAACTTCACTTTTGGGATCTTGAACCTAACCCTAGGGACCTTGTCTACTCTGAAGCACTAGAAATTTTGCAACTAATAAGTTCATATTTTAACATGACAATGCAACTCAGCTCTATGATGCATGTTTTCAATCCTAGTACCTTGAGGGTCGAGGAAGGATCATAAGCTCCAGAGGAGCAAGGGCAATTTAGTGAGACAATGTTTCAAAATAAGAAAATTTTAAAAAGCTATAGTTGAAGCTCAGTGGTAGAGTGCCCCTGGTTTTCAGTGGAAAAAAAAAGGACAATGCAATTTGCATATTCATAAGCATGCATAAAGATTGATATATTGAACATTGCCGAAGTAGAGATATAATCTTCTTCAAAATTCTCCTTGCAATATTTCTCATCCGTCGCTGCTAACTTCATTGCTCCATGAACATAGTCCACATGAGTAACATCTTTGCTTTTGTGCTGACCATTTCCATCTCATATTCCTATTACCACACACTTTCATGGTATCCACCATCGTTTATTGGTTGTTCTAATCATTCTTAACCAAATAACCAAAACACAGTGCTCAGGGCAGTGTTCTAAGTCTCCATCCACAAGCTAATCTGCTTTTCATGATTACTTTTATTTATATTCATGCACTGCTTCTTGTCACAAAAAATCCTAGGTTTAGCACCTGAGTTTTCATCTTAGCTGAATATTTATCTCTGTGTGTGTCTTTGAATAGATATGAAGTGAAATCACACAATAAGGCCACTTCTCTATTGGAAGTAAAGTATTTGAATTACTCGTAGATCCAAAAGTACATTTCTTTGTCAGAGACAGGAGTGGGGATAAAGAAGGTACTAAATTAAATTTGATGCAAGGAGCTAACCATAAAACTTTAACAAGCAGATCATGTGAAGTGGAAAGACTACACTGCAACTGTTCATATTAAATTGGAGAAGCGTACTTTGAGAGGCGGAGATTTTTTGAACCAGTAGACAGGAAGACATTTGCTTTTGAAACTGCTAATGTAATATTTGCACCCAGGTCAGGCCCAATTCTCCAGTTTATAGGTTTGTATGCCACTGTGCATTTCTGAATTTTCCCCATGTCTGTTAATTCTTTCAATATATTTCAGACTAATTTGTGAGAGCAGATACCATCATTATTCATTTTGTATTTATTTATTTGTTCAATGATATGTCTATTTGCCTTATGTAGTATCTGGCACAAGGAAGCTATTCTACATTAAAATGAATTTAAACATTTTGTTTTCATCTGTGCTTACTCAGAGGGTTTTGTCATGGGCATTTCATTTGCTCTTTTTGTTTTATACTCAAGCACAAGACCATTTTCTCCTTTCATTATAGCTCAACTTGTGCCATTCAGTCTGTTTCCCCAGTGCTCTAAAGTATTCAGATTTTTATTCTGTCATCTCCCCTTATCTCATTCCACCCAGTTTATGTGAGCTACGCATTTGACGAATATGCTCTTTAGCCTCTCATCTATGTTATTAGCAAAACTTTTGAGTCTCACCATTGAGTGAGTAGAGGCCACTGAGACAGATCTTTAGATTACTTTCTTTGAAGTTATGAAACAAGTATTCTTTAGAAAAAGTTATTCATCCAGCTAGAAACTTTCATAATAATGCTCTCATCTATGATACTTTTTTTTCTCTTCCTCCCAAAATGTATCCAGAATATAAGACTGGCATGAACATAATGAAATGAGAGGTAACCATCACTGGTAACAACTTAGAAAGGCGTGACGTAAAATATCTAAGGGTACGCTTTTAGAATTCAGTCACCAATGGAGAGGTGCCCAATTGGGGAGTTGTTATGTGACCACTAATTAATTTGGCCTGGGACTACAACTCATACGAGATTATAATTTAATCAGTATAAAGTGTATCAATATATATGACACTATTATGTAATACTTTACAGAGTGAGTGGGCAAGCTTTTCTGAAAGGACAAAGTAGTAAATATTTAACACTTCCCAATAATTACGTTCTCTGTCACAACACCTGAGATGTGCTCTCATAACCCAAGTGTAGCCACTGACAATAGGCAAGGGAGTAGACGTGGCTATGCTCTGATTGAACTTTATTTATAAAAACAGAACAGATCTTTTATTCTTTTTATATTTTTATTCATTTTATATTTTATTTAGATTAAACATTTAACTAGCACAATGAAAAGATAAAATTTGTGTATATTAGTAGACTAACAGGATATACACACACACACACACACACACACACACACACACATATATATATATATATATATATATA
>NW_022900931.1:49292084-49319681 GCF_012274545.1 Fukomys damarensis
AGAATATATACACACACACACACACACACACACACACACACATATATATATATATATATATATATATACTGATTGCTATCTATCTATACAGGTTGTTACACTTAAATTACATAACACTTCCTCAAATTCAGACTGCAGAACCTCTTTGGGCTGTGAGCCATAGTTGGACCAGGACTGTAGTCCAGCAGCGCCCCTGCAGGCATATACTCACATGCACAAACATGCGCATGGTTTACTTTGAGTCACTTTTCTCTCATTCTACTGTTTTGAGAATCATTCCATTTGACATGATTCCTGAAACAATTTCTCTCTGCCAGAGAGTCTTCAACCAGTTCCAAAATCCTAAGTGCAGAAAGAGATCATACATAGTTTTGTTCAAATTTTCTCTTCCTTAGACTTCAATATACTTGGTAAGTGTGTGCTTTTAGAGCCCTGTATCAGGCTTCACCAAGTGTAATCGGAAGAAATGTTTAAAGTGCATTTAGTTTTTTCAGAAAGTTTTGTACTTCTTGATCCTTGTTAAAAGGAGATGCATATAATAATATAATTATGTGAGACAATGTACACTGGACAGCTGTGCACACTGACCAGACTGAAACAAAGGTATTAGATAGGGTGAATGCTGTCTCTGCTTGGCAGTCTGTCCTATCCACAGAATTCATCTTTTTTTTCCCTAAATATTCAAGGCAGAGGATTCAGGACCATTTTGCCCTTAAGTTCATTTGTCATGAGTTGTAAAATATCAGTTAGTAGATTTTAGGATGTCATGAAGCATCTTTAGGATAAAAGACTAGGAATGGTTCAAAAATTGTATTTGTGGCTAATTATTTCAGAAGTAGTTTAGCCCTTGTTTAAATTATACATATTTTAAACAGCTTTTATTTTTTAAAGTTGGATTTACATTTTTAACTTCAAGCTTCTGATTAAATTTCTAGCAATCTTGAAAAAAAATGTGAAATGTTTCTGCCTTTTTTTTTTTTTTTTTTTTTTTTTGTTTTTAGGATTAAACCTCGGTCTTTTTTTTTTTTTTTTTTTTTTTTTGGTACTAGGATTGAACTCAGGTCCTTGTGCTTGCAAGGCAGGCGATGGAACCACTGAGCTAAAACCCGGCCCCCTTTTTAGAGTTGAACCTAATATTGAATCTTTTATACACAATAAGCTCTTGCTGAGGAATTTAATCTCTGAGCACCTTTAATTTTTTCATATGGATTTGATACCCTCACATATGGCCCATTATGTGCTGTTTCTCAGAGGCCATTTTTTAAAAAAAACTTTTAGAATCTAAATTCTGTATTGCCATACAAACCCAAGTTTAGTTCATAATTTCTTCTAATGCTGTCACCTTCATAGGTTACCAAGTGTAACAAATTATTTTATAAATTAGTCACTTGATACCTAGTGGAAACTCCCATCACCACCATATGCAACCTTTTTTTTTATCTTCTTGAATATAATGCATATGTTAGATTTCGGAAAAAGATTGTCAAATTTCCATGAACAGCATTCTTAGAATTTTCTATCAGGTTTTATTTCATAAATCATTTGGAGAGATGAAATTGTTTTCTGTTATTTATTTCCCCATCTAAAACTGTGGTCTAGCTCACCATTTATACATCTTATGTAATAGTATTAAACAGACATTTTTAAGATTTTAAAAGTCTTGAACATTTCTTGTTAGCTCAGACACATACATATATAGATAGATAATAGATAGATAATAAACAGTATCTCCTTGATTACATTCTGTGGTTGTGGCTGCTGTACAGTCATACAATTAACTTCATTTATTATCTGTCGAGCTACACCAAGCTTTATCATTCCAATAATTTATTTGCGGTTATCTACACGTCAGTGTAAATGCCATTATCAGTAATAGTTTACTTCATTTTCCTTTCCAAAATTTATACTTTAAAATTCTGTACACTTTTGCTTATTTGCTACACTAGTTATTTTCTGTGCAATAATTTTTAGAAGTTTATTAGTCACTAGTTTTACAATGTTCATGTTCTAAAAAACAGCTTTTATACTTCTCTCTGAGATGTGACACTTGATGAAAGGATGCCCTCAATCTGATAAGAAAGTTTATTTTTATTTGCAATTTCATTTTCTTATTTTTAAATTATGAATCAGTATGAATGCCTTCTTGCTCCTACATCAAATTAAATAACTATATATTTTTCTTCAAATGAGTTACAATGATAAAATGTTACTTGCTTATAGTCTTACATAAAGCAAACTCAATCAAAATCACTTCATAAAAAGTTCTGGATTTGGGCTGGGAGTACAGTACTTGCAGAGAGAATTTTACATATTTGTTAATGAATGGGATTACACACTAATTCGTTTTTCATATGACTAGAATGTTTAGTTTAGAATCAGTGTTAGGATAGCTTCATAAATGAATGTTAGGCTGTATGTCCAGTGTTTCTTGTCTCGAAATAATTTCTGTAAACCTAGGCACTAGTTTTCTTCAGTGATTGGAATTAAACTATGTAGCAATATTTTTAGATAATATTTCATATTATCATGATTTTGTGTCTTTCTCAAGTTGATACTACTAATTTTCAGTTTTTCTATGTTAGTCAATTTAAAATTTTAATTAATTGGTATTCCATGATAATAAAATAGCTTTCGGATTTTAAATTTAACTTTGTGGTTATAAAAATCTTTTATCCTTACTCTTTTAAAAAAACTTCACTCCTCTCTTCATCTTATTTTTATTAGTCTTGTCAGGAATTTTAATTTTTTTCCAGGAAACAAGATTTCAAAATACTAAATATATAGATATGCTAAGTTTCAATTTCGTTAGTTGTAAAATTATTATGTCATTATTTGAAGCAAGGATTATTTCACATTAATAATTTTTTTTTACTTTCTTGAGATTTGTTTTATGGTCTAGCAACTAATTTCATTTGTGCTAGAAATTGATGTGTATTCTATGTAATGTCCAGAAGGTGGGTCTTGTTAATTATTCTCTTCAAAATCTTTCATAGTTTTACTTATGATTTGTGTGTGTGGTAGTTTATTTACTCAGTGGAGGTATTTCAAGCATCTTACTATGAGAGTAGGAGCATTTATTATTCAATTTTCATTTGTTGGAAAGAAATGCTTGATATGCACAACTTAAAGGAGGAAAGAATTATTTCGCCTCCTGGCGTCAGAGTCCCAGTTCACATTCAGCTGGCTCCAAGCATAATCGTCACAGCAGAGGTGCACAGAGAAGAGCAGCGTCCCACTTCGTGGCATCCAGCAAGCAGAGCAGGGGAAGAGAAACCAATAGGAAGAGCCGGGGGGTACATTAACCTTTCAAAGGTGTGTTCTCCAATTTGGCCCCACCCTCTAATATATGACTAACGAACTCAGCAGTTATTTCACGCCACATTTAAACTCTGACTTTCAGAGTCTGTTGTTCACCTGGTACTGCAAAATACATCTTGTCTATTTCCCAGATTCTCCAAATTCTAACACTTCTAGCACTGCTCAATTATCCAACTTCAAAGACTTCTCTCAGAGCCAAGGCAAACTCTTAGATGTGAGGTACTGTAAAAATAAACAAGATACATAGTGCTAAGAGCCACAGGGTAAAGATTCCCATTCCAAAGAGAGGATTAGGGAGATAAAAGGAATCAGAACAAAGCAAGATTGAAAAATGTACAGGGCAAACATTAACACCCACAGCTCTATGGACAGAGCACCCAGGACACATAGTGGCAGATGGGTCTTGCAAAGAACTTGAGCAGCCCCATCGATATGGCCTCTTACCAGTTGTAGCCCATGCGGCTGCTACAATGGAGTGGCTCTGATCAATTCATGGAGTTTTTGTTGGCATATTCCTAGCATCTCCAACTTCCTAGGGTTTCCATTGTAGAATCAACCTCCCTCAACACAGCTCCACACGTTACCCTCTCAGAGGTTCCTAGCAAGGCATTCAGCCCATGACATATTGTCAGATCTTCCTCTGAACCCTGGGTGAAAGCTTCCATGAACTCATAACTCATGCTTTCTGCATGTCCAGAAAACCAGCATCATGTAGGGGATACAATGTCTGCATCCAGGATGATCAGGAACTTCACTGCTTTGGTCCACTTTCCAAGATGTCCTCTGAATGCCTGGATGGCTTAGCCTGTGGAGCCAAATCCCCTGGGAACCGATCGCTAGAGGAATTGATCCAGGGAGTCCAGTAGCTTTCTTCTCAAATGAAAGGATAACACTTTTATAACCTTGAGGCTGCCATGAGTAGAAACTTTCTTGAGGGATCTTTTTTATTGTTTCAGTGCAGAATTCTGGCTTCATTTTAAATGCCACTCATCTCCTCAGCAACAACATGAATTGTGGCATCAGCTTCACAACTTTGGTTTGTTTTCTTTCCAAACTGCAAGCTTTTACTAGCTTTCTACTTCTCTCATTAAATGGGGTCACACCACACACACACCACACACTGAATGTTGTGCTGCCTTTAAATTTCTTCCTCCAGATTCATTAGTCCATCACCATGAAATTCACTATTGTATGAAGTCTTAAGAAATAAGCCAAATTCAGTCAAATTATTTGCTAGAGTATAACAACAATGGTCTCTAATCCAATTCCCATTTCCATCGGAAACTTTATAAGCATAGTCTTTACTGTCCCAATTTCTATTATCATTCTCATCTGAATGCATTCCACAATTGCCTATAAATTTCTGCTTACATTATTCTAGTCTTTTGCTAGCACAGTTCTTCAGAGTTTTCCCAATTTTACCTGAAACTAGCTTCAAAGTTTTCTGTACTACATGATCATGTACAATAAAAATACCCTCATTTCTCTCTTATCAATCTACTCTCTTAGCTTTCCAACTGTGGGGCAAAATACTTGACATACACAACTTTTTGGAGGAGGGATTTATTTGATTCATGGTTTTAAAGGTTTCTGTCCATGGAAAGGTGACTATAAGGCAAAAACATCCTGTCAGAGGGGAGTTGTGGAGGAAAGCTGCTACATTCATGACATTCAGAAAGGAGAGACAGAAGAAAAGTGCCAGAGAGAAACGAAGGGGTGGCACTGGGATAGGTTATACCCTTTAAAGGTACAAACAGGTGTCCTACTTCCTCTAATAAAGGCTCATATCCTAAGATCTGATCTTGTTGATAAACTCATCAATGGGGTAACTTACTGATGGAGTTACTGAAGTTTAAATCATAACAGTCTAATAATTTTTCTTATGGTTCTCCTAGCCTATCAAAATGTAGCCCTGGAAGTTACCACACACTGCTGCATAGAAGAGTGAACAAAATATAGACAGCCTGGGGAAAAAGGGCTGAGAAAAGGATTGTGCTCTAGAAGTCCAGTTCCTACTTCCAAGCAACCAGTCAGATAATGTCAGCAGTTCTCAGTTTTTAATTTTCATTAAATCATTTCAGTATCTATTATAACACAGATTGCTTGACCCTGCCTTGGAATTGCCTCATTTAGTGGATGTATGATGCACATTGTCACTAAAATAAAAATATTTATCTATGTTTAAGATCTACCTAAGAAGATTCAAGTGATATCCTTATCCCTCAACAAATTAAGGTCCCTGTAATTAGAAGAACTGTGAAAAGGTTTTTCAACTTTTTCACAAAGTGAGTCAATGAACTCAATCAATGGCCTATAAAACATTGGCATTATGTTTAGATCATCATGACTGTAGACAACAATTTACCTTTCCAAAAATGACTTGGTAGCTCATATAAGTTATGATTTTCAAGATTTTTTCTTGCTAGTCTGATTTAAGTAAATTAAATGGCCTGACTCTTATGGAGTTCTAAAAACTCCATAAGTGTAAGCAATTCTAGGGAGAGTAAGGACTCTGTCCATGTGATCAGACCTTCTGGTTTTAAAATGATGTCCTTCTAGGGGCCAGGGATTTAGCTCAGTGGTGCAGTGGCCTGCCTTGCAAGTGCAAGGACCCGAGTTCAATCCCCAGTCAAAAAAAAAAAAAAAAAAAAAAATGATGTCCTTCCTTCCTCTTTCTCAGTAGAGTTAAATATTTCAGATTGAGTCCTGTTTACTTACCAGATGATTTTAGAAATATTTTTAACCAGTTGTCTGCTGTGGAAGATTTGAGACAAAGGTCATATGTGTAATTTTTAAGTATAAACGGTAAACATGAGTCTCTTTGTCATCAGGCATCAAGGAACTAGACAGGAGCATGGGATGCTTCTGTGAACTATGGACCCATGCCCTACTTTGGAAAAAAAAATAGAGATGAAGGGGCTGACCAGGAAAGCCATGGAAACTTCCCGGGCAGGCCACACTGGCTACAGGAATGAGTGTTCTCTAGGATAACACAGCTCTCCAGAGGAAGTTCCTCTCAATTCTACTGTGTGATGCTCATGGCCACAGGTTTTCTGCTTTAGGTACAAGAAAGAAAAAAAGAAGTCTAAGTTTATTGTGGTACAATGGAAAAGAGTACAAGATCTTGGTGCCTCCTCATTCCCAGCCAATTTCTTGGTTGTTCAGTAACCTTTCAAGTTATTTCCTAACCCTTGACTTGATTTTCTCTTCTGGAAAGACAGATTTGGGGCAGCTAATGTGTTAAATCCCGCTTCAATTAAAAGTTCAGTAATTCTTTGTCTTCTCTTAGGAATTCATCTAGGCATAGAGGGTGTTTGTTCAAAGGGAGGCTTTAAAAGTTGTATGTTGGTTTACCCTAAGAGTTGAAAGTAGTGACTGTTGATCTCAAACGAACAACTTCTTTAACTTGTTAAAGAAAAGAATATGTGACATCGTTACTCTATTTCCACTTCCCTGCTAAGATTCATCTTTATCTTGTAATAATATTAAAATTCATCATTTTATTTGTTTGCTTTGTTTTGTTTTTACTTAGGATTCACCATATTTAAACCATAACCGTGTTTCAAAGTTGTTATTGAAAAACAAGAGACACAAAACTCAAGTATCCTATCACTTTAAAAATTTTAAAGTGCTGTTTAGAGGATTTCTACATCAAAAATGGATTTTCTTTTTTTTAATTTTCAGCAGGCCTGTGGCAGAAATCCCCGAGGAATGTCTTGCAGTTCCATGCCTGTAATCTGAAGGCACCCTTCAGAAAAGTACTGGCAAGCTGGGCACTCAAGTTATCAGGCTCAGGCAAAGTTTCAGGTTTTACGGAGCATTGTCATAGCTTTTGTGAGACTTGCCTTTGTGTTTCTGCTCCTGTTATCTCAATCCTTATGCTCACTCCCAATTTCCATCACTTCCTGTTATGACAGATATACGTAGAACCACAGTAACAGTCTTTTTCTTGTCATGAGACAGCAATGTTTCAGGTGTTGCTTATTGTTGAATGTAGGAGAAGAGGGTTAGAAAGAGAATGAGAGACAGGGAGAATTCAACCCCCCCCCCAAGAAAAACCAGAAAATGTACCCATATTTCGTATCTTGTATGTGTTACCAAAGATAATTTTTCACACCAGGGACTCCACCAGTGATAACTGAATAACTGATTATTTCAAATTTGAAGTGCAAGATGTGTTTCTATAAATATTGACCACCAGTTCATCTTGTCCCTTTGTCTCCAATCTCCTGTTCTTTCTTGTTAGACCATAGATTCATTCTCGCTGCAGATGTCCACAGACACTCACATTGGAACTTATTTGTCCTCTTTTCACAGATCGTCAGTGTACACTTGAATGTTTACCTGAGGTGCTCTTGCGGTTATCTTCAGGTATCTCACAATGCCTTCTGCACCTGCCTCCAGTAAGCACACCACAGCCAGCTGTTTCTTCAAATTCTCCCAACAAAATTCAACCGCCATTCATTTTGTCTACTTAAAAATTAGCACTTCGTTCTCTTTGTCTTTATTTCTTTACTTACGTGTCACTTTTCCCATACTGGTAGGTTTCTTTTTCCACTACGTTCCGCACAGTATGGTAATTCAAGAATCTATACATTTTACACTATATTTCACAAATGATATGAGAAAGTGATAAACTAATTAGTTGATTTTTTTGACTAACAAGTGACTTCTACAGTTGCCTACAGGATGGACCATGGTCTGTATCCAGCCTCAGGGTCTCTTCAGAAAACCCTTTATCCTTTCAGCAATCCTTTTAAAAGCCTCCTTCACTTCCTTGTTACGCAGGGTATAAATAATAGGATTCAGAAAAGGGGTAAGAAAAGAGTACATCAAGGACATAAGTTTGTCTCTGCCCTCAGCATGCACCACAGGTGGCCCCACATACACAATCCAGGCAGAACCAAAGAACAGTGTCACAACGATTATATGAGAGGAACAGGTAGAGAAGGCCTTGGCCCGACTGGCAGCTGAGGGCAACTTCAGTACAGCATTCAAGATGCCTCCATAAAAGCCTAAAATGAAAACAAGTATGCATGTGTTGAAGAAGCCAACCATCACTGTAAAGACCTGTGCATGCCAGCCTGTGCCCACACAAGACAAACGCATTAGAGGTTCCAGGTCACAGAAATAATGGGCTACCTCTCTCAAGCAGTAGGGCAGACTGGTAGTGAGGCTGACTGACACAAGTGCAGCTGAAAACCCACCCATCCAGGAGGCCCCTGCTAACCACCTCTGTACCTGTGTGCTCATGAGTGCATGGTAGCGGAGTGGAAGACAGATGGCGAGGTAGCGGTCCAGTGCCATGACACACAACAGAAAGCACTCAGTCATGCCCAAGGAATGGAAGAAATACAGCTGTGTGAAGCACAGGGCTGAGGGGATGGGTGAACTCCCATGGAGCAAGGTGTGCAGCAGGGTGGGCACCGTGCAGCTGACGTACCAGAGCTCCAGGAAGGACAGCACACTGATGAAGAAGTACATGGGTGTGGAGAGCCCAGAATCTGCCTTAACCAGGACAATGATGAACAAGTTCCCTGCAAGTGTGAGGAGATAGATGCACAGGGTACCCAAGAAAGCCAAATGTCTTAGCCTCCCAGAGATATTGAAACCAGCCAGGATGAAAGTCTGGATCCACGTGTGGTTGAAGTGATCCATTGGTTCCTCAGAAGCAGCAGGTAAGGGCAGAAGTATCTTCAGACATCTTCTCTTACATAATTTCTTCAGGACCAAAGGAACTGGAAAACTAATTTAGAGATTATCCAATCAAGCTTTTTCACATTTCAAAAGAAGACCTAAGTACTGCAAGACAAAAATAGTTTCCTGGATAGTGCTTTATTGCTGACAGAGTTAGAGGGAGGTCCAGGTTTCTACTTTACAGATCAACGCTTGTTTTACTGTTTAACCTCAGAGTCTTGGGCCCCAGAATTTTCTCTCACTCTTTCCACCAGAGAAGAAAAGTCAGGAAAATCCTCATACTCACTCCCCTACTTTCTCAAGTGAAATATTTCATGGTCATTTCAGATATTCTCCTGTCCCATATACTTTAATTCAATAACAAGCCATAAGATGTTGTAGGAAAAGAAGACATATCCTTTCTAGAATGAGCACTAAGGCTGCTTTAGGGAGCATTACTGGAAATTATCAATGTTCTCACTGAAGGCTGATGGAAGAAAGGTTGGAGACAAAAGTAATGTGTATGTTCTGCTAGCAATCCTCAATACGTAGAACTGAAAATTGTGTTGAATAATCAATAAGTAGACAAGGTCTATTGGCAGGAAGGATCTTGAAAGGAGATATGCATCCATAATTCTAAAGCAGTTTGGAAGAGGAAAGAATCAACAAAGTTCATGTTTTGTAAATCAAGAAGGGCTTAGTATAACAGAGGAGACATTAGTTAAAAATTTGCTTTGTAAACTACCT
Organism: Fukomys damarensis; assembly: GCF_012274545.1. Lineage (NCBI taxonomy): Eukaryota > Metazoa > Chordata > Mammalia > Rodentia > Bathyergidae > Fukomys > Fukomys damarensis. The sequence continues at coordinate 49,301,826 of NW_022900931.1, forward strand.
TACCAATAACACAGAATAAACACTGATGCTGACCATTTCTCTATTCTTTACCTCAATTTCTTCTTCTGTAAAATGAAAACCTTTGAATGGGTTTTTGCAAGCTCCCTTGTAAGTCTTTCTCTGAATTTCTAAAGTAATCAAAAGGTGTTTATTAGATAACTGTGGAGGTGAGTGGTCTACATCGTTGTTTCTAAAGTTTTGTTTCCACAGCACAGTAAACCACACTCAGGAAAGGCAGAAGCCACCCCTACTTCTCTTCTTCAGGTACTCTCATCTCTTCTGCACCACCCTGCCTATTACTTAACTGATGACAATAGAACTTGTTGTATCCTCCGTGGCCTCCTTTCTGCCCCAAGACACTACCCTCATTATGTTTCATGTTCCAGGAAATGTGCATCTCCCAGGGCTCCATGTTCCCTGGGTTGTGAAAACCAACTCTCAGTATGAATCTCTCTGGGGCACATAGTTGAGTACAGAGAAGTAAAAATGATAAGATTTATTTTGTAAATTACTTTTCTTGACTCTGGAAACCTTATTTGGGGTTGCAAAATCTAATCCCCTAGATACTGCTTGCTAAACTTTTCAGTTGTCATAGAGCTTGCCATTAAAAAGACAGTCCACGTTGAATATCTTTGTGCATGCATGAGCAATCCCTTAGGCACCCAAGAGGCGAACTTTATCATTTAAAATATACTCTGCAGGCCGGGGATTTAGCTCAGCAGTTGGGTGGACTGCCGTGCAAGCGCAAGGACCCGAGTTCGGTTCCCGGTACCAAAAAAATAAAATAAATAAAAATAAAATAAAATATACTCTGCAAGAAGATTTCTCATCCATCACTTAACCTCATTACCCAGTGAGCACTTTTCACAAGGGTATCATCATCACTTTTCTGCTGATCATCTGTACCTTCATTTGATTGCCACCACTCTCTCTCCATGGCATCCTTTTTCATTTATTCATTGTTCCAGTCATTGCTTATTAAATTTGTAAACATGATTCTTGGTGCAGTGTTCTAATTTTCCATCAGGAAGATTCTTATCTGTGGCGATATCACCATAGGTATTATTATCTCAATTATTTATGCATCCCCATGCACGTAACTAGTATAGCTGTTTCCGTGAAAAGAATCACACCATGAAAAATGTCCATACTAAAAGTCCTTAATACCAGGCAACCAAAAGTGAGCTTCTTGCTCTTAACTCCCTTTGGTTCTGATCAAGCAGGGAAAGTCAGTGTTTAAGGGGAAAATCCATACAATGCAGTGCCATGATCTCTTCTTTGAGCAAGCACAAGGGTACAGAAGCAGATTACAAGTTAGATTAAAATGCAATTTGGGGGTCTGGAAGGAAATTATTGTCCTTATGGCTAGGGCCAAAGTACAATGTGTCCCATTCTTTCTTCTTCACCACATAACAAGATATGTTATATCCTTTGATCTCAACCACAAGGTGAGCTATGTGCTGGTTAACATCACTTTGAACAAGCAGTCCAGGAGGACAAGGAGCAAAGTTCAGGTGCAGGCTATTGGGGGTGGGGGTTCCGTGTTTCTGGTTAACTTGCTTACTTCCTTCTCAACTTTCTTTGGAAATCAAATCTAACCATTTCTTCTTCTCCAGTTGCAAGGAGGTTATAAGAAGATCTTGACACCATTAACTTTATAGAAGAGATACGATCTTGCAAAAACTTAACTAAGCAGTTGATTGCACATGGGGTCATCATAAATCCAAGCAGGACAAGAAGATGTTCTTCAAGGGAGGAAATCAATGCTGGGAGCTATGGGGACCAACTAAACATTTTAAAAAAAAAATATCCTCAGTGAAACCCATGGCCTGAGGCTTGATAAGTGCCCCAACAGCAACAAGGGCAAAGCAAGCACAGAAGGAAGGGAATAATTTTAGTCTCTTAAGTCTTACCTTGAGTGGCTCAGATCCTGGATTGAAAGTCCACAGTTCTGGAGAGGCCTTTGCTTGGGTGTGATGAATCCAGGTGGGGATCCTGGGCACCTTGATGGCAGAGGGCATTGTAAGGACAATGAGGTATGGTCCCTTCCACTGTGACTTGGTCCTTCCTTGGCAAAACTCTTTATCAGCACCAAGTATCCAAGCTGGAATGAGTGGGCTGGCCTTAAGGTGGGAAACAGTAAGACCTCATGCACTTTGTGATGGACTTTTCCTGGATCTGTTGAAGAGCCTGTAAATACTTTAACAGGGATTTATTAGATCACTCTGTCAAAATGGGGTCCTTGATTTGGGGAAGCAAGGGGGAAGGCCTGCCAGGCCTTAATCTCAAAAGGAGTATACCCATCCTTGTAAGAAGTACAATGCACCCAGCTCCAAAATCAATTTGTATATAGTAGCTTAAAGTGTCTGATTCATCGGCTCTACCTGTCCTGAACTCTGAGACCTATATATACAATGGAGATTCCATTTTGTCCCTAAGGCCCTATCTACTGCCCTGTTAGTGCTGACACAAAATCAGGTCCATTATCTGATCCTATATTTTATCTATTTATTTATTTATTCATTCATTCATTCATTAAGTATATTGGTACATTTAAGGTAATCCATACAGTTACATTCATCATTGGTATCTTGTACCTTTACATGATGTAACTTGGTTCTTATTTTTTCCCCATTCCCCTGCCACAAAGACTTTGTTTCCATTTTTTTCTTTTTTCATACTTTTTCTTTTCCCTTGTTTTCTTTCCTGTACCCTTCCCACTTCCCCTTCTCCTTTAGACAATTTCTTCCTATTTCACACTTTTAATTACACCATTTCCACCTTTCCTAAAACTTTTAGTTTTTCACACCAGAGAAACTATTCGGTATTTATTTGTGTGTCCTATTTATTTCACTTAAGAGTATGGCCACAATGTGCATCCATTTAGCTATAAATCTTTCTAATTTATCATTCTTTATGGCTGAGTAGTACTCCATTTTATAAAAACTCACATCTTTATCCAGTCTCCCATTGATGAGCAATTGGGCTATTTCAAAGTTTTAGCTATTACAGATTGTGCTACTATAGACATGGGTGAACATGCATCGCTGTGGTATGATTCTTTTAATTCTTTTGGGAAGAAACCCAGCAGAGGGATTGCTGGGTCAAATGGAACCACTAATCCTAGCTTTTTTTAGGTACCTCCATATTGATTTCCACAGTAGTTGCACCAATCTGCACTGCCACTAACAATGGTTCTCTCCACAACCCCACCAACATCTGTTATTGGTTGATTTCTTGATAGCAGCCATTCTTTCTGGGGTAAGGTAGAATCCACTATTGTTTTCATCTGAATCTCATGAATGACCAGTGACATTGAACATTTCTTCATTTATTTGTTTGCTGCTTTCGCTCATTGTTTTTGAGAAATCTCTGTTCATTTTAGATGACCATTTTTTAATTGGGTCTTTATTTTGGGGGCGTCTGATTCTTTTGAGTTCATTATATATTCTAGTAGTCCTTTGAGAAGCAACTGGTAATTTTTTTCTCCACATTATAGGTTGTCTCTCAGCTCTGTTGGTGGTTTCTTCTGCACTGCAGAATCTTTTTAATATGATGAGATCCCACTTGTTTATTTGAACAAGTTCCTGTGATACTGAGGATTTGTTCATTAAGTCTTTTACTAAGCCAGTATCTTCAAGAGTTCTTTAATCCACTTGGAATTTAGTTTAGTGCACAGTGAAAGATAGGGGTTTAATTTTAATCTTTGGAAATATGAAAGCCAGTTTTTCCAACATCATTTATTAAAGAGGCTATCTTTTCTCCAGTGAGGGTATTTGGGTCCTTTGTCAAAGATGAGGTGGCTGAGTATGTTTGGAGTTGTCTGCATCGTCTAATCTATTCCACTTATCTTTGTGCCTGTTTCTGCAGAATGCTATGCCAACACTGCTGACTTTCAGACAGAGAAGCAAGCCTGATTTGTGCTGTTTGTGGACCCTTACTCTAATGGTAAACAAAATGACCTCAATTGAAAAAAAAAAACTAGGGGGCTGGGGATTTAGCTCAGCGGTTCAGTGGCCTGCCTTGCAAGCACAATGACCCGAATTCAATCCCCAGTACCAAAACAACAACAACAACAACAACAACAACAAAAACCTAGGAAAATAAGTCATATCAAAATAAAGGTCGATATTGGTCTTCATGTCACTGCCAGCAGTATCCATGCAAGGAATGCTGTTTGAGAATTGCAGTGATTAGGCACAAGGTTGAGAAGCAAAGGGGAAGAGTTAAGAATAAAACAGCCACTTTTGAGCTTCAGTTGTAAAGATAAAGGTTATCTTTGTGAAAATAATCAATGTCTAACAAGTGGGCATGGTGGTGCATGCTTGTAGTTCAAGCACTTGGAATGCTGAGGCAGGAGGATTTCTTTAAGTTCAAGATCATGTCTCATAAAACCTAAAACAATAAAAACAAGAGCCAATAATATGGGTTGAAAGACAAGGGAGGACCATAGAAAAAGGGTGTACACTAAAAAGTTAGAAACAAGGGCCAGAGATTTAGCTCAGCACCACCATGCCTGTCTAGCAATCATGGGGTCCTGATTTTAATCCCTGCTACTGGGGAAAAAAAAAGTTAGAAACATAAAAACTGAACCTTAAGAAGATTTACAGGAAATAAAAAATAAAATAGCTTGAGAGCTGGAAACAGTCTATAGGGATCAATGCATCTTACAACAAAGAAAACAGTGGAATGGAGATATAATGGGGTTCTTATTAATAGCAATAATAATTCATTGGACCAGAACCCTCCAAAAACTGAGACCTCATTCACATAATAGTCACTAAGTAAAATCTAAGACACTACCTGTTACAACTTCAACTTTGTTTATGAAATAAATCTTGAACACCTGAGGAGATAACCCTCTTCCCATTTCATATGTAATAATTAGTGATCACATTAATTAACTCAACAGCTTATTGTCTTTGGAACTCTTGTTAGTTTTAATGAAGAGAATGACAACTCTGTGATGCAGATACACAATCAAGGTCAATAAAGACCTTACTCTGGGCCAGACATAGTTGAGTTTCTGCCCTAGATTCCAAGTAATTAGTTCTGTGCCCTTGGCTAGTTATTGAAATTCTGTTTTATGTTTGTCATTTTTAAAAAAAGTTCATATTTATTGTATAAGATTGATGTTAAGTGAAGAAATACATGTAAAATTCTTACCATAGGCTCAGATATTATTAAAAAAAATGCTGCCTCCTACGACTATCAAAAGATCTATGACTAGGAATGATCCTAATGATCATCAAATCCAGCTGTTCTTAAATCTTGCCCAGAAGCAGAACTTTCTTGAGAGATTTTTAGAACTGTAAATGCATGAGCTCTGTTACCATGGGATATGGGGTCCAGGAATGGGTTCTCCATTTCTTGTGTGTGACAAAGAATTGGACATAGCAGACACTGGCAGGGAAACAGGGACAAAATTCACTAACATGAAACTATGCACAGAGTGAGAGGGCCTGCTCTGGCACAGGGACAATATCAGGAGCACTGACAGTGTAAGGTGTAGCACTTTCAGTGTCTCGCTTGTGTAGGGAGCCTCTCATTGGGGTCCTCCAGAGCACGATTGACAAGATGCTGACTCATTTCCGCTGCTGGCATTGTGCATGTCCCTTTATTTCACTCTGTGGCTATTGCACACGTAAGATGCAGTCCATGTGCATGAACTTTCAATGAGATCCAAGGGAAGAAAGATCATCCTAGGACAGTGGTGGTGCCATGTCGGTGGGCACATGGCTCTCTCTGTTGACACAGAGCCAAGTCACCCCAGCCAATGTTTGACAAATTATCAGGGTGCACATTACAGCAAAGATCACATTAACTCTGCCAAAGCATACCAAATGTAAAATTTACCTTTCAATAAAAAGCTATTTATATCATTGAAAGCTCTGTTATTGTATTTTTCTTTTAAGATAAAAGATGTTAATATATATGTTGTTTTTTCCAAACCAAAATCTCGGTATTCAGGTTCAATTGCAGTGTTGGCATTTTGTGATAGATAAGTGGGCTTTGGATTGCAGTTTGTGTGCTCAGGCTCTAGAAAGTTTGCCATTGCTGCTCCAGAGCATGCAGGGAGGGCTAGTGCTTCTATATTTTGGTTTGAAATTTTGAAATTTTCCTGAGCACTTGAGCTCTGTCCAGTCCATAGGAAAAGCACCACCACTGCTCTGCTGGGACAAGCAGCTCACCAGGATCATAAACCCCAGATGCACGAAACATACAGAGTTTAAGGAAAGGCGGTCTTTGTTAAACAAGAGGGGAAAGAAGAAGACAGTTACCTTAATAATAATTTTTGAAAAAGCGGGGTAGAGGGCTCTAGAAAGGTGGAGAACCCACGGGCCTTTAGTTCCTGGCTGCTTTTATAGGGGTCAGGAACGCCTCCCCCTACCCAGAACTTGCCATAACTCAGTTGGTTTTCAGGCACCTTTGCCTGCATTTTCTCTTCCAGTCATCTGCATGCGCTTTCCTTCTGTCTGTTTACTGTTGCTGACAGGATATTTTCATTAGCTAATCCAGTCACATAGCTACCGAATAGGAAAACGAAAGCCAAAGAATGAAATATATGACATAAAATGCACAATTTAGCTGCAGAAAAACGCAAAATGGATGCTTCAGTTCTCTTCAGAGGTCTCTCCATGACTCATGATCACTTGAGGACTGGGAAAGGACCAGTGGCCCCAGGACTAGTGAGAGCTGAGTAGTTTTGATTAACCTTTATTCTTTTGCTTTTTATTTCACTTGTACATTTTATATCTACACAATAATATCATGCATCATAGGGAATTTATTTCACACCACTTTTGAGCAAAGATTTATATCATATGATCTCTTTAATATAACTTAGATTAGCTGAAATTACATATTTATTGGGTACTGAGAATGCATTAGAGGATCTGAGATTAAACAACAACTTTATCACTAAGTATCTCGATAAATTTAGATAAGTCATCACACATGTGTTGCCTGTTAAATTTATTTCAGGATAGTTTAAATTTCAAGAGGATTCTTATGCACTAAAAATTTAAATAGTAATGTTACTGGATTCTGGGGTTCTGTAGACTTTTTTCTAGGTCCTTTGTGTCCTCAACAACGAACTGGACAAGACACCCAGAAGGCAGTGAAGTTTCACATTGGTTAAAATGAAGAGGTGCACTCTGCAGAGCGAATGGCCACTGAGCAAGTGTGCAGTAGCCACGAGGCTAGTGGCAGAGGTCTTTTGTAGGCCTCATTCTTGAGGCGCGCATCAGGTCTAGACCATCCTATCTAAACTTGCTTAATTTTTCACCAGAACAATTGAAGATAGCACTGTTTTTTATTTGGTACTGGGGATTGAACTCGGGTTCAGTAGAACTCGGTCCCTGCACTTGCAAGGCAGGAAGTGGAACCACTGAGCTAAATCCCAAGCCCAAAGATAGCACTTTCTGATTGTCCCCAGGTGTGGACTCCTGCTTTCTGTCCTCACTACTGTGTGGAATCATAGAGGAGAGGAGCAGGAGCCCAGGTAATGAAATTGGATACTAGAAATAAAATCAGGCAAAAATGAGACAAAAAAAATCATAATTTAAAATAAGATGAAAATTGCAACTGTAGGACACAAGCCAGTTTAAAGTTTTCCTTCTTTTCTCCCAGAAGTAAGCCTGAGCAAGTCCCTTTCACCTGCTAATGTGTTCAGCCCTTCCTTTTTACTAGCAAATGAACTTCTTTCACCTGTGAACAGACCACATCTTTTCACCTGTAAAGTAGGCTTTTCCCTGGCAATGGGTCCTGGTCTTCCTATGGATGGGGCATTCTTTCATTATCTGCCAGGGAGTGGGCCACACTTTTCCCAAGAGCCCTGAGGGAGCCTGTAGGTTCACACATTCCATAGATTTCTACAGCTGAAAACACGTGAATATTCCCAGCTCCGAACTATAGTCCACTTCTCTCTTTATGTCCAGGGTCGGTGTTCTATTTCCTTGAGGGTGGTCTTTTACTGACATACCCTAAAAATTCTTTCTCAGCAGTGACAGTCAGGGACCCTGAAAACCTACTGAATGGGTAACGTGGGTTAGGTTGCTGAAATCAGCTTTAGGAACTTCCTTGAAGTGCATCCTGTGACAATAACAGAAGATGAAGGAGAGGACGAATTGGGATACAAAACAGGACACTCTGCCCTTGTATACTGGCTCCGCTGTCCCAAGTAGTGCTGGTGGACATGGCTGCAAACAGACTGTGCCATTACCATTACTGACCCGGAGGCAGCACTTTATCATTCCTGTAGACAGTAACACAAATCTAACTGGGGCAATAGAAAAAGAGCATAAACATGGCCCAGATGTGAATGGTGAGGGTCTGCTCTTCTAGGAGGCTCCTCAGAGTTCAGGGGACTCAGATCTCTCGCCCCGCTCCACCCATTGCCTTGTGATGGCAGAAAAGCCTCCTGATAGCATCTTTCATGTCCTTGTTTCTCAGGCTGTAAATGATGGGGTTGAGGAAGGGAGCGAGGATAACAAAAGTGACAGCAGTTGCTGTGTCCCAAAACACTGAATAAGTGGCTGAGAATCGCAAGTACATGACAGCCACACTGCCAAAAAACAGCAAGAACACAGCAAGGTGAGCAGCACAGGTGGAAAAGGCCTTATGACGACCCTCAGCAGAGGGCATCCCCAGAACCACCACGATGATGCGCATGTAGGACAGGGCAATGACCAGGAAGGAGGCCAGGATCTGGGCTCCATGAATGGCATCCACGATGACCACTAGGGATGTATCTGTACAGGCCAAACTCAGCACAGGCGTGAAGTCGCAGAAGATCTGGTGGATCTGGTTGGAGCCACAGAAAGGCAGTGTGGAGATCCATGCAATCTCAGGGAGCACAAGGAGGAAACCACAGAGGCAGGATCCAGCTGTCAGCTGGATAGAGAGTTTCTTAGTCATGATGGTTGGGTAACGGAGAGGATGGCAGATAGCTAGGTACCTGTCAATAGCCATTGCCGTCAGCACACAGCCTTCTGTGATGCCCAGCGAGTGGAAGAAGTACATCTGCATGAGGCAGCCAGCTAGGGAGATGGTCTTTTGCTCACTGATCAGATTGGAGAGCATCTTGGGGATGGTGGTGCTGGTATACCAGATCTCCAGGAAGGAGAGGACACTGATGAAGAAATACATGGGGGTACGCAGGACCACATCCAAGTGGACAGCAAGAAATATTGTTAGGTTCCCACTTACGATAAATCCATAGATGAGAAGTAAGGGAATAAAGAAAAGGAGGCCACCTTCATACAAATTGGGGAACACAGAGAAAAGGAACTCGGTCACCATTGTCTGATTCCCACTGGTCAGAAACTGTGCCATCTGTGAAGGGAGGAAAAGCAAGTGATATGGTAACTCCTGAAGTTGGAATGTAAATTTCCCTTTGAAAATTGCTTCGCTGCTTTTTTTTTGTGACCAGTTCCTCAAGCTGATAATGGGATCCTAGGCCACACAGTGACAGATCTCTCTCCAGCTACAGCCCCATGCTAGAAACCTCAGAGGTACTTGAAATGAGGGCTCTAAATGATTTTTTTGTCATCATCTTTAACTGATGTGGTGAAAATATAAACAACATGAGATATTTAATTCTCTGGAAATATTTTCTGGAGGTTCAGTCACTAATTTCAGAGTTCTCCTTACTCCCAGCCCTTCTGTGTTTCTCCTGAAATCTTACACCTTCATTTTCAAATATTCTCTACTCCTGAGGCCATGGATTTAGCTCAGTGGTTCAGCTGCCTGCCTCGGAAGGGGAAAGACCAGAGTTCGATCCCTGGTGCCAAAAAATTATATGTATACATATAAATATTGTCTATACTCCTGTTCTTCATAAAAATGGTTTTACACATGCATTCTCAGGAGAACTTGTGCAATACTTCTTGACTCTGTTGCTTTGCTCATCCTTTTGGGCGCTAATATTTAGCCCGAAGTTGACTAAAATATTCTTTATCACTTGGCCTGCCTTGTTTTCTATTTTTTCCTGTGGGTTTCCTGTCTCCTCACCAGATGCTAAGTATCCAGACATGAGGAAATATTCCTCCTTACATTCTCTGCTTTCTGTGTATCTCTTCCTCTGTCAGTGGTCAACAGTTGCTCAAAGATTGTCTCCAGAATCTCACTTTGCTCCTGAGTAGTGATCATTTCTGAACAAGAACATAACTCCACCTGCTGCTCCCACACCCTTCACCCCACCTATGGAGAGCATATCTAAGAGCTACAAGAAGTAAAATATCATAAATGTTTGCAAAAGTTGTATTTATGTCTGTCTTTGAAAGAGGGCAAACCAAAGTCATCTGTAATGGAAATCAGACCAGATTCTTCTTGTTGGAAAGAAAGGACTACAAACTTTGTTTAAGGCTACCTAGAATTCCTGAAAGCAGCATGCATTGCCTCTCACCTTTTCTACTTTGACTGTATTCTTACCTCTAAGGAGTCACTGGACCGATGAATGTTCTTAGACACGATTTGCTGCCACTTTCCTTTTTAAAATATTCAAAAGCAAACTCAGAAATCATAGGCTGATAGTCACTGCCAACTCCATAGCTCAGTCAGACTGGGCTGTTTTTGCTCAATCCATTTCTCACCACCTCCTAATTTCTTGATCTTCTATTGGAATCATAGGTGCCAATGTGTATTAAGGCTCCCATTGTCATGGAAAGCTTATTCATCTCCTGTGCCAAAACAGTTAACTTTCTCCTCTGTCTCTGAGAGCGCTTATTCTTTCTTTATGACACTAATATATCCTTTCCTGCGCTTCAAACATTAGTATAGTGCCATCATTTCTCTCAAGTACACTGCAAACTTCTTCAGAGAAATTGTAGAAGAGAAATGAATTGACATTATTAAAGGGTTTCTCTGCAATGGTGATGGTGCTAACTAAGCATTTTATATACTCTATTGAAAGTTTTTATTTTCTTGGTTTGTACCTAGATTGTGACTACTGTGGTTGAGATAGGAAAAGTGAGAACCAGAAGAGATAAATAACTTTTCAAAATTAACAGCTGGGATCCAAAGCAGTAACCTGGAAACCAAGTCTGTTTGTGTCACAAGCGCACGACTGCTTTTTTCTATCACAGGGTGAGTGAAAGTCAGAATCCCTGCTTCACTCTTTCTGTTTCCTGCTCTGGAGTTCTTCTGTGTTGATAAGACTGTCTCAGGCGTGAGGTGACAGAGCGGATATAATTTCATCAGAAGCCACAGCAGATTCACATAAATTCACTGACCATTAAGAAAATAAATTTCCTAGAAATTCAAATTCCTCTGCCACTCTGCCCCAGGCTTTGAGAAAGACTCAGAGAAGAGACTGGCTTTGAAATGCAATTAACAGCAGTGATCAGCAGAGAGGCAGAGCCTCCAACAGGAATGACAGCAGAGCCTGGAGGTGTCTGTGACTAAAGCATTCCCTTCTCTCCCCTGTCTGCTTGTCGTTTCCAGCCTAGAGCAGCAGAGAATGGTGGCAGTGAATAGTGACTACAGGGTGTGCAGAGCAGGAGACTACAGGGCTGTCAGTTTAGGCAAGAAAATCCAGTCCTAAGTAGGTCATAAAAGCTGAGTAAAGTGACTGCTGCGTTGCTCTGAGCTGGAGGCTCCTCTCCTCAGGGGGAGGGCTTCAGGGTCTGTCCTTACTGCTTATTCCCCCAACACTCTGGCGGTGACTGACTCTATGTTATGGGCCAATAATGGTTGCAGTTTCAAGGCGAATAAACATTATTCTTGTTCCTGCAACACATAAAGGACGTAAAAAAGATCTAGAATGGCAGATACTTATCAGTGCCACTGATCTCAGCCTACACATATTGCTGTGTAAGGAAGAGAGATGACTTTGATTTTAGTTATGGAAGAGAAAATACAATAACCTGCCCTGTGTCTCTATCAGAGCCTTTATTTCTTTGAACTTTAGCAGAATTTTAGTTCTTAGATATTTGTATCTCTATCTATGAGCTGAGCTACAATTTTCCTAACATCCTTTCAGATTACATCTCCCATTCTCTCTTTTTTTCTTTTTTTGATACTGGGGATTGAACCTCAAATCTTTACAGTGAACAACACCGCCAGAACTTTTGTTAATGTATGTTTTAATTTTCAGGCTTTCTATCATTAAATTGCTACTTTTTCCAAACTGGGCTGAAACTCGTGATTCTCCTGCCTCAGCCTCCCAGAGTGCTGTGATCACAGTTGGACACCGGCCTCTTTATTCTAACACTTTTGCTCATGCACTGAGAATATGAGTTTTGTCCTGCAGAGGAACAGCAGTTTTCTGATGAGGTAAGAACATAAGGAAAGTATGGGCAGGCACAGTACAGGCAGAGGTCGCTGCCCTGTCAAAAGCTGTCCGTCATACTCACCCTGCCTTTGACCAGGATATCGCTCCTCGGAGTCTCTGCAGTCACCTGTCCCTTTCAGTTTGCTGACGTCTGTGTAGATGTCCCTGAAGTCTCTTCAGGGATTATGTGCAGTGGTAATATTGACTTTCCTGGGAGTTCTCTTTTGATCACTGAGAAAAATGGGGTACCTCACGCTCCCCTCTAAGGAACAAATTAGGGGAAATGTGTCGCTTAGTAATTAGACATTCCCCTGGGTGAGGACTCAAAAGCTTTTCTATAGCTACAGAACCTTGTGTCTTAGATCAGAGCAGAAAGCTGGGTCCTGGCATCCTGAATCACTGTGGAGCTCAGAACAGACCACAGACTGGGTCACAGCTTTTTGGAATATGTACCAGTTAAGCACCATCTCTGCTTTTCATCATTTTAAAATACAATTTCCATTTCCTCTGCAAAATATATATTACATAAAATAAGTATATTATATATCTTAAGTTTAGAATATGCATCTCAATTGATTTTCTAAAATTGTTATCACGGTAGCCAGGCACGGTGGTGCCCACTTGTGATCAAAGGACTCAGGAGGCTGAGGCAGGAGGATCATCATGCATTGGAGACCAGCCTGGGCTACATAGCAAGAGCCTGTCTGATAAGTAAAGAAAGAAATGAAGGTTACGATGCTAAACCATGCATGGTAGTGCCCAAGGGAGGAGGACCACAGGGCAATTAGTGATTTAAGAGGCAGGTTGGGGTGTAACTCACCACGAAGGCCCTGGGCTCATCTGCCAGTCCCGCAAAAACACAAAATGTCATTGTGGTACATTTTGTTACTTGCTTTTATCAAAATCTTTACAACTGGTTTTGTGAACCAGACGCAGTGACAGGTTTGTAAGCCCTCTGATAGGCTTTGGCATAACCACGTCTTCAAATTCACCCTGGACAAATTAGTAAGTTAGTAATGTCTTATCTTAAAATGAAAAATATAAGAGCTTTAAGTTTCACTCAGTCCAAAACTCTGGGCATAATTCCCAGTACCATAACATAAATAAGTACATAAATAATTAATGATGGATGCTATACCAGAGATAATTTCACTTCACTCATGAGACCTTCTGATTGTGGTGGATGTTTTGTTTGTTTATTTATTTATTTATTTATTTTGGGGTACCGGGGATCAAACTCGGGCCTTTGAGTTTGCAAGGCAAGCAGTGGAACCACAGAGCTATATCCCTGGCCCTGTGGTGGATTTTTTGAATAACAAAAAATATTATAAATAAAACCTATAAATTCCAAATAAACTCAATGGCATATTAAAAAAACATTTTGAAATTCAACATGAAAATGATTCTAAAATATATAATTGATTAACATTAAAGATGAATTAATATTATTCACTGTGTTATCTAAGGAAAACTACAGTTTTATCAATAAATACAGAGAAATAATTGCATGGGATTCACTCTTTTTTGGGGTTCAGGTGTTGGGAATGAAATTCAGGTCCTTCTACTTGCCAGGCAGGGAGTGGAACCACTGAGCTAAATCTCCAGCCCTTCCTTGAATTCACTCTTATTTGTGATATATAAGAAAAAAGTTTTTACACACTAAGCATAGGAAGAAATGATTTCTAATACTAATCAATCATTTCATTGAAATTATATAATCATATTTCATGAACTATTTTGTGTTGCTTTTCAAAAACCAATATCTGAATATTTATCATAAACTTAAAATACAATTTTGCTTATAAATAAGAAAGAAAAAACTCATTATTGACGTTATAAGAAAGAAATGGCATTATGTAAACATAGTTTACGGGGCTAGGGATTTAGCTCAGTGGTTCTGCTGCCTGCCTTGCAAGGTGCAAGGTCCTGAATTCGATCCCTGGTACAAAAAAAAGAGATAATTTGGGTACAGAGGGACACCCCTCTCTCATATATATCTAGAGATACAGCTCAGTTGTAGAGCACCTTCAAGTTCCATCCCTAGTATTAAGAAAAGAAAATGTGAATTTTATATAGAAACCTCAAAAAATGTAAAGAAAGAATTTTAAGTAACAATTAGCAATGAGATGGATGAGTGCTCGTTCACAAATATATTTTACAACTGCAATTATATATAGCTTGTCAACAGAAATTGTAATAAAAAGAATATCATCTGGAATAGCAATAAAAATGAATAAAGTAAAATAAAATATGTGTCACATCTACATATTGCACTTTGTAAGGTCTTTGGAAAATAACAGGCATCTAAGTTGCTATATATATGGTTTTTTAATGAACAGAATGTTTCAGTAGCATGAGTATGCAAATTATTGACAAATCAATCTATTAATTCAGTATAATTCTGCCAAATCCCATTTTGGATAGGGAGGAGTGAATCATGTCAAAGTGAGAGCCAACATGATGAAGGTGAAGATTAAAATAGTGAAATTTATTCTATTCCATATTAAAGATCATTATAAATCAATCCAGTAAGTCATGTGGGCATGAATAAACCAATGAGAACAAAGAATCTGGTGCAATGGGAAGTTTGACCTGTGATAGGAGAGGCCTAGCAGATCACGAGGAAAATGAGAGGTGCAGCTGACACTGTAGTCTGGACGGAAAGAGAGTAGTATTTAATGAATAAAATATACTCAAATAAAATAAACCAAATAAATAGCATAAAGTAAAAGTGCTGACCTGACTCCATGAGCCCAAATTAATTACTGATAGAGATTTAATATAAAAAGCAAACTCAAAAACTGAGAGTAAAATCTAGAAGATTTTTATTAAAGTAGGATAAGACTGTAGATAACTTATTCAATATATAAACAATAAAGGAAATGACTGCTCACTCAACTGTATTGCTTTTTCCAGTCATCAAATAACAGCATAAAGGGAAGAGAAATACACAGCAAGTCATATTTGTAACTTGCATCATTTACACTTATGATTATTCAGTACATATTAAGAGCTCCTGTTACAATTAAAAAGAAGAAACAGTGAAGAGTGAAGTAAGGAAAACTCTCTGTATGCATATATGGAAAAGTGTCCCACCTAATGATAAGTAGGGAAATATAAGTCAAAACCATAGTATATCATTTCACAACCAAAAAGCAGAAAATATGGCTACAAAGAATATTAGAAAAGGTGTGAAAAAGCAATAATAATGCTAAAACTTCAGTCTGATGGGAGACAGACTCTGCAGAACAATTTTGCAGTTTCTAATAATGACCCAAATATCACACAATACAAAAAATTGGCTAAAAATAAATTCTCACATTTGCATAAGAAAACAGTTATTTTCTTTCTTTTTTCAGAAAATATGGCTACAAAGAATATTAGAAAAGGTGTGAAAAAGCAATAATAATGCTAAAACTTCAGTCTGATGGGAGACAGACTCTGCAGAACAATTTTGCAGTTTCTAATAATGACCCAAATATCACACAATACAAAAAATTGGCTAAAAATAAATTCTCACATTTGCATAAGAAAACAGTTATTTTCTTTCTTTTTTCTAAACATTAAACCGATTTTTATTACACAAAGGTTGTCATGTAATTGATTTTCTCTACTGTGTATGCAATTATTCCTCTCCTCAGAAAGGCTGCTTGAACTCTTCTTCAGTACACCGGTTCATGGCTCTGGCACCATTTCAGGAATGCACACATGTTCTTCTGTTCAAAAATACAAAGTAAATTATCTGTAGGCATGGACACCGGCAGCAGTAAACCACTATATATTGTAACTGAAACCATCAATGATGGGCATGTGAGTCTCTTACACAGCCAGCCTTCTCTTCAGTTCCTTCATCCGAATTTTCCAGTTCCTGAGGAGGACACTGTGTGGAGCTTCCTGTCATTTCACAGCAAGGGCCAAGTGCTACTCTGGGCTACAACATGCCAGTGCTCATCTCGCGCGCCCCATCCCGCCCAGGGTGCCCTGGAGCCCATGGCAGGATCCTTCTCCTCCTTAGGGATTTCTGGGACCACGACTTCTGCTGTTGTTAACCGAGTGGCCACTCCTGTGGCGTCCAGCAAAGCCGTTCTTACCACCTTTCTTGGGTCAGTGATTCCTTTCTCTACCATATTCACAAAGTCTCCAAGCACAGCATCATAGCCGACCTCAGAGGAGCTCTGCAGGATTTTCTCAACCTTCAGAGACCCTTCCACACCTGCATTCTTAGCAATGGTCCTGGCAGGAATCTCCAGTGTTCTTTTAATAATTTCGGTCCCGACTTTCTGATCTTCATTAGCAGGAGTTAAGGCGTCCGGGGTGGGAATGCACCGAAGCAGGACACAGCCGTCTCCTAGCACAGTGCCTTTTTCCACAGCCGCCCTCCTAGCACTGAGGGCGTCTGTGACCCTGTCTTTCTTCCCTCTCATTCACCTGGACGTCACTTGTAAGTTCAACCTTCAGCACAGCCACTCCCTCTGAAAGCTGTGCCAGTCTCCTGTTCAGTTTCTCCTCTCATATTCACTGTTCCTGATTTCTAGTTGCTCAGTGATTTCTTGAACACGTTTTTCAATTTGTGCTTTGTCACCTTTGCTTTTCAGAAGCATGGCATCGTCTTTGCTCACAATGCCCTCTCCAACTTTTCCTAAGTCCTGGGCCTGAACATCTTCAAGATTTAGGGTCAACCCCTCTTCTCCAAAGTCTGTGCTACGAGTAGCAATAGCCACGTCTTTCAGCTGATTCTTCCTACATTCACCGAACCCTGGAGCGTTGACTGAGACAACCTAAAGACCAACCCTTAGCCTGTTCAAAACCAGGGTACTGAGAGCTTCTCCGTCAACATCCTCAGCAATTATGACCAAGGGCTTTCGGGGAGCATTGGCGATTTCAAGAGCAGGTACCATGGACTGGACGCTAGAAATCTTCTCACTCAGTAGAACGTAGGCATCCTGGAATTCACACTTCTGCCATTTGACGTATTAATGAAGTATGGAGAAATATATCCTCGATCAAACTTCATGCCTTCAACAATTTCCAATTCATCATTCAAGGTTTTTCCATCCTTCGCTGTCATGACGCCTTCCTTCCGATCTTCTTTGTGGCGTCAGATACGATGTCGCCAGTTTCTTTGTGTCCATTTGCAGAAATTGGAGCATCCTGAGCAATTTTTGGGGGGTTTGTCACAGGTTTAGACTGTTTCAGTTCAGTAATCACAGCTCCAACAGCTAACGTCACACCTCTCCTCACTTCCACGGGGGTTGCGCCTTTGCTGTTGGTCTCCAACCCCTCCTTGGCTACGGAGCGCACTAGGACAGGCCAAGTGCGGTGCCACCCCCTGCCTCTTTGTGTTGCTGGCAGCGTCTTGAACAAGTTTAGCCCCGGTGTTTTTGTACTTCTCTTTTAAATCAATTGAGTTTGCAACTGTCACTCCATCTTTTGTTACATCGGGACTTCCCCAACTCTGTTCAGTGATCACTTTCTGCCCTTTGGCACCATTGTAAGGGCGACTGCGTTGGCCAGGAGGTCGACACCCTGAAGATGAGGGCGCAGGCGTGAGCTCCTCCTGTGACATAAACTGGCGAGCTGCT
>NW_022900931.1:49319712-49339748 GCF_012274545.1 Fukomys damarensis
CTTTCCGACAGCTAAAAATACTGACATGAATGATTCTTAAAAACATTTTCTTAAATAAGAAATTTGTAAAATAACAGCTAATGTATGCTCCTATATAAAGCTAAACAAAACTATATTGTATGTGATGTGATAGAGTAACTAATGCAAAATTCGATTAATAGTATGTATTGCAGGTGAAAAGATATGGGCTAGAGAGGAGCATAGAATGGTACTAAAATCATTGATAATATTCTATCTCTTAAGTGATCTCATAGTTTTTTTTGTTAAAAAGGGTAAAACTTAGAGGCAGATGTACAGATAAAAGAGTAACATACTCTTGTGAGACAATAAGGAAGGGAAAAGAAAGGCTAAAGTGACCGGATACCAACAGTGCATAACGGAAGAACACGTGCTTTAAGATAAATACAGCTGAGCATAAACTAAATGGACAGAGTGGTCCTTGATTATGGCGGGTCAACCTGAATGGATTAATTATAGGGTCAAATCACAATGAAGTTAAAAATCAACAAAAGAAAACACAGAAATTGTGCAAAAGCAAAGAGACTAAACAACATACTCTTAAACAGTGGATCACAAAAGAACTCAGGGAAGAAATAAGCAAGTTTCTAGAATTAAGTGTTAATGCCCATACATCATACTAGAACTAATGAGACACAATGAAATCAGTTATAAGAAGTCAATTTATAGCTGTGACCGACCACATCACAAAGCAGAACGTGGCCAAATAAATAATCTAATCATGTAACTCAAGGTTCTAGAAAAACAACAAGAATCTAAGCACAATGCTAGTACAAGGAAGGAAATTTATAAAATCAGAGCAGAATTCGATGAATTTGAGGACAAAATAATATACAAAGGATTGATGACTCTAAGTGTTGATTCTTTGAAATAATAAACTAATAAATAAACCTGATTATTTTCCAGCCTGGTCTTATTTGGGGGAGCAGGAAGTACTGTAAATGATATAGGGAATACTGAACATTTACATGGATAAGATGGACTCCAGAGCTGCATATTTCACCACGTACTAAACCAAAAGCAAAATGCCTCAGAGAAACAAATGTTAAAACAGAGATACAACCCAGTGGAATATAAAATAGGTAAAACTTCTCATGTCACAGGCATAGGCAAGAACTTTCTGAACCAAACCTGTTATACAGGAAATAGTACTGAGAATCACCAAGTGGGCTCACATCAAATTAAAAGGCTTCTGCACAGCAAAGGAAGTAACAGCGTGACGAGAGTGAAGAGACACCCTATAGAATGCTAAAAAATATTGTATACTGCTTACCCATAAAGAATGAGAAATTAGAGACATTTATAGCTAAAGGATGCACATTGACAACATAATCTTAAGTGAAATAAACAGGACACACATGTATAAATACCAAATAGTTCCTCTGGTGTGAGAAACTGAAAGTGTAAATAAGGATTAAAATGAACAATTGGTAATGTGAAATAGGAAGGAAAAAATACGAGATAAGAAATAAATGGAATCAAAGCTTTTGCAAATCGGGAGGGAAGGAGGGGATGAAGGGAGGGCAGGGGAATGGGATAAAAATAAGAGCCAAGATACATCATGTAAAGGTGCAAGTTCTCAATGAAGAATGTAAATGTAATGTATATCTAAAATGTACCAATAAAAGAATTTAAGAGAAAAGAGAATTGCCAGCTATATCTCAGAGCACTAATATCTAGAATACAGAATAAAAGACACAAACAAAAATGAGCAAATGAAATAAACAGAAAGTTGACAGATGTACAATGGCCAATAAATACATGAAGAAACACTCAACATTGTAGATGACGTGATCCTCTACATAGAAGACCCCAAAAAACTACCAAAAGAATCTTAGAATTAATGAGAAAATTCAGTAGCAGGATATAAAACAAAATGCAAATTAAAACAACACTGAGATTCCATCTCACTCCAGCAAGAATGGGCATCATTAGGAAATCAGATGATAACAAATACTGGAGGGGGTGCGGGGCAGAAGGGAGCAGTTCTACACAGGTGGTGGGAGCGTAAACTGGTACAGCCCTGGGGAGACCAGTATGGAGATTCCTCTGGAAACTACAGCTAGAAACCCCATTTATCCCGCTATTTCCCTTCTATGTGTCTTCCTAAAGGAGCTCGAGACATCACCCTGTAACGATACATACTTGCCCGCATTTATAGCAACACCATTCCTAACAGCTAAATCTTGGAAATAGCCTGTGTGTCCATCAACAGATGAATGGTTAGAGAAAACGTGGCATTTACACACAATGAAATGCTAGTGTGCCATGAAGAAAGAGAAACTCGAATCATTTGTAGGAAAATTAATGCACAATGGTAAATGGAACAAAGCAGACGCAGAAGCTTGAGTATTTCAGCTTTCTCTCAGGTGAGAGACTCGAAGAACGAAAAGCAAAATCAGACACAGGTAATGGGAAGTAGAGAGATATAACTTTCTCAATGTAGAAAGGGAACAAGAGACGGAGAGAGTGAGGAGGGAGGCGAGGGAAAGGGATGAAACAGGGAATTGAGGTGTGTTAGGTACAGGCACCAATTCCACACAAGGAATGTAAGCATTGTGCATTGCAAACATGTACGAGAACAACAACAAAAACAGAAAAGGAAAGGAAAGGAAGGCGATCAAAGATGTGCAGAGCTGAGATGTAGAGAAGTGAAAGAGGATAAAAAGGATTTAAAATACATTGTGTAAGTGTGCCAATTCTCCACAATAAGTGTAAACATCAAAAATAGAAAGTATATGGAGGATTAAAAAATAAACAAAGGGGAATGTGTGAAGTTGTTCCTTAATTAGGCACTTGGGGCATGAGCTGCTTTCCCATAGGCACTGGTGGGAGAAATTTTCAGAAGAATCCTTTCTCCTCTTGATTGCTCCCCGAGAGACCTCAACTTGTGGCTATGATCTCAGCCATCCTAGCTGTTAGACTGCAGAGCAGTTAAGCTGGAGACACCTGGGAAGTTGGCTTCTGGACAAGGTGGGTGTAAAATACAGTTTGTGAAGGGTGTAACAATGCGTGAGGTCAGGGGAAAAAGACTAAAACTTAGGGATGGGAGGATGCTGTGAGCTTTTTACTAGAACTACAGGGATCCCTAAAATAACAATTACATGGAGAAATTGTGTACTGCATTTCTTTCTGGGCCGCAAACTCCAGGACTTTCCTTACTTCTAGTAATTTCAAGATTAAGTTTTAATCTCAGATATTCATATTTTAAATAGCTAGGCCAGGAAAGACACCTAAAAACAAAGAATGAGAAAACAAAGTGGAACTTACAGTTGAACTTCTGGGCTATTTCTCCAGAAAACTTATGAGTGCTATTAGGTATAAATTTGTTTCCAAGTATCTGCATCAAATTACCTTCCTATGTGTGACATCTTTTTTTTTCTTTCATTGTTTTTTTTTTTTCTTCATTTTTTTGGTACCAGAAATTGAATTGAGGCCCTTGTGCTTGCAAGGCAGGTGGCAACACCACTGAGCTAAATGCCTGATCCATCTTTCTTTCTTCTATCTATCATCTTTCTATCTATCTATCTATCTATCTATCTATCTATCTATCTATTTATCTATTTATTTATTGGTGCTGGGGATCAAACATAGGTCCTTGTGCTTGCGAAGCAGGTGGCTGAGCCACTGAGCTAAATTCCTGGCCCCTTCTTTATTTAAAAAAAAATTCAAATCTCCAAATCATGCCAAGTTTTCCTTTTTCTAGGTTTCTCTTCCAATTTCAATGTGTACTACATAGAAAACTGTGCTCACTTCACTTTTTTTTTTGTTTGTTTGTTTGTTTGGGTTTTTTTCTGCCTCTGAAAAAGGAAAACAGAACCATTATAAGGGTATTGTATTCTGTCATAGCAGGTAAACTCATTAGGGATGATAAACTTAAAAGACATGAGGATGTCAAAATGGTTTTAAAACATAATGTAAATATAATAATTTGTCACACTTAGAAGTTCAGATTTGACTGGAAGCTTTTAGAGAGCCCTATCTGTACGAGGCTTTTAGAAAGGCATTAGAGCTTTGTATTTTAAAAGTATTATTATTGTATTCCTTTTGTTTCAAAAGATTTAATATTGTCCTTATCTTGGTTTGCCTTATATCAACCAGGTACTATCAAATCTCTATTTATTGCAGGACTGGGAATCAAACTCAGGGCCTTGCTCTTGCCAGGCAGGTACAGCACCACTGAGCTGTACCACCAGCCCCTTCAAATCTCCTTTTAGAAGCTTATGGAATTCTCAGCTCTTCTTCAGGCTTTCTCACTGGTAAATGAGTGAAAAGTTCTCCAAATGTAGCAGAAGCCTCCCTGCTAAAAGAGATAACTTTCTAGTGATATCAGATGATCTTAATCTGGTTTTTCTTTCTCTCTTTCTTTTTTTTCTTCCTTTCCAGTGGTTCTCAACTGGTGCTTTCTTTTTGCCCACTTCTCTCTCCCCTGTGGAGACATTTGACAATTTCTAGAGGCATTTTGGGTGAACTAACTAGTGGAGGGGGCTGAACTAGTGACCTCCACTAGGTTGAAACCAGGGCTGTTGCTAAACATCAGACAATACCCTAACAGCTTCTCTTCCTCCCACAGTGAAAAACCATCTTGTCTAAAATGTCAGCAGTGATCAACTACAGAAAACCTGCTTTGTGCAACTGCTGAACTCTGTACAGTGGCTATAGACAAAGATATCTGAAGCACTTGCCAAGCCTACCTTAAGATGTGGACTGCTGATTATAGTCTTTCAGTGACACCAAACTACTCCTTAGATGTGATCTCCACATTAGTGCACTTCAGCTGTGAACTAACTCTTTCTATAGAGCAGATCACACCACTCTGCATACACAGATAGAGCTCATGGTCTAGGCTGATGTGTTTTACAGTAAACTATAATCAGTATAATATTTAGCTTTTTCTTTTCAGTCAGTTTTTAATAATAATAATAATAAGGAGAATGGTAGCTGCACACAGTTTTAAAGACGTTCACTTTACAATGGTCTAATGCTTAACACAGAGAGAATTCATTTCGTCACTATTTTGTGTCCTCAATGCTTCACTTCAAAAAATAAAAACGTCTACTTATTTAAATTGCTTTTTGTCTTTTGTCTTTTTGGTACCGGGGATTGAACTCAGGTCCTTGCGCTTACAAGGCAGGGCACCGAACTGCTGAGCTAAATCCCCAGCCCTGAACATTTTTTTTTTTTTGTACCAGAGATAGAACTTGGGTACTTGTGCTTGCGAAGCAGTCGGTGGAACCACTGAGCTAATCTCCAGCCCTATTTATTTAAATAGTTTCTAATTTACTATTATAGTGAATATTCCCATGAATATCTTTGTACATAATTTGTATATGTAAATAGGTTTCCTTAGACTACATAGGGAATGGCAGGCTGTAAACCATTTGAACGTTCTCCATAAAAACTGCCAAATTGCCTTGTCGGGGGAGTTAGTACCAATTGATATCTAAATAGCAAACTCTTTGCCTGGACACCAGAATACTTTACGGGATAAAGTATATTTACTAAAAATATTTGCAAATTGGGCAGGGTGACTTTATAATTTGGAGAATAACTCACATTGTATATTTTGTTTAAATTAATTGCAGGGTAGTTTGTTTGTGAAAAGGAAATTTCTGCTTGCTCTAGGAATGCAGTGAGAATTATGACTATTTTATCTCATTGTTCAATCCTTGAAGCTGCTGAAAATATGGATCAGGTAAACTGGACAATTGTGACTGAATTTTATTTCTCTGACTTCCCTCAGTTGGAGAACAACAGCCTCTTACTCTTCATTCCTCTGCTCTTTATTTACATATTCATTATTGTTGGAAATCTCTTGATCTTTTTTGCTGTCCGTTTGGACGCTCGTCTCCATAACCCCATGTACAATTTCATCAGCGTCTTCTCTTTCCTGGAGATCTGGTACACTACAGTGACCATCCCCAAGATGCTCTCCAACCTGCTCAGTGAACACAAGAGCATCTCTTTCATCGGCTGCCTCCTGCAGATGTATTTTTTCCACTCGCTCGGAGTCACGGAAGGCCTGGTCCTCACAGTGATGGCCATCGACAGATATGTTGCCATCTGCAATCCTCTTCGCTACGCCATCATCATGACTCCTCGACTGTGCGTCCAGCTGTCCACTGGCTCTTGCATTTTTGGCTTCCTTGTGTTACTGCCCGAGATCATATGGATCTCCACTCTTCCCTTCTGTGGCCCCAACCAAATCCATCAGCTCTTCTGTGACTTTGAACCTGTGCTGCGCTTGGCCTGCACAGACACCTCCATGATTCTGGTGGAAGATGTGATCCACGCCGTCTCCATCCTGACCTCCGTGTCTATCATCAGCCTTTCCTACCTGAGAATCATCACGGTGATTCTGAGGATCCCCTCCGGTGAGAGCCGTCAGAAGGCGTTCTCCACGTGTGCGGCCCACATCACCATTTTCCTGCTGTTTTTTGGGAGTGTGGCACTCATGTACCTGCACTTCTCCGTCACATTTCCACCTTTGCTGGACAAGGCCACTGCACTGATGTTTGCTGTCCTTGCCCCACTTTTCAACCCAGTAATCTACAGTCTGAGGAACAAAGACATGAAAAACGCCATCAAGAAGATTTTCTATCCTCAAAAGATGTTCAATGCCTCTGGGAGTTAAAGGGAGTTGACCAATATTTGTTCAAAGAAAAAAATTGTTCAAAAAAATTTTAAAGTATTCAATCTTGTAATCTCTATAATTTTAAAGTACTGTCAAATTAGTTTTTAAAATTATTTCGTACGTTTTGTTTTCATTTTGCTGTGTCCTTACAACGTTCCAATTTAAGAACAATTGCTTATCTTATAGATGAAGCCTGCTGTATGTGTACCTGTCCTCACATCATTCATATGTTATGATGGATATACTTTCCACTTAGCATGCCCAAAATATTGTGGTATCATCTCCAAATTGAGTAAAGAGTGTGGCCTGAGGGATAATGATATTTATAATTTGAACATTTAAATATTTCACTATTACATGTTCATCTTATATTCACAATGAACTCATATTGTTGTTTTTATTTTAAGAAGAGTAATAAGCTGCAGAGAAGTTAGGTAATTTAACCTTCGGAAAGAAGTCTGATTTCCTACGGTCCATCCGAAATATCTTTATGTCTCCCTAAATTGTCTTCTGATTGCTGCAATGGTTGTGTGGCACAAAGAGTTACATTATGATGTTGGCATGATGATGTTATTATCACGTCCTTTGTGGATTAATTTTCACACTGTCCTGAAGATTCATAACAAACGTTTTTGGGCAACTGAGGACTACAGAGATGTATTGTCTTGGAACATGACAAAGGTACAACATGAAATGTACAAGACAAAATGTGTAAACATACAAGTTACATTCTGGTATTCTATAAAATCATCAGTGCTATTAAAATGTATTCTGTTCTCTTTTATGTTAAAAGGCCAACTTAGTTTCATACCCCAAAGTTTTATTCTCTTCGCTGTTTAAGCTTTGGAGTGTTTCTTTCTTTTCCGCTCTGGAACTTATATTCACCCATTGCAAAGTTCACACACATTATATTTTAGGACAGACGTCTCTGACTTTATTTCAAAAGACTATATTACCAGTTTTAGAAGCTGAGTAAATTTTCTCCTGAAAATAATTTTGGCCCAGTTTCTATGTAGCCAAACAAGGCTGCAAAGCCATTGTCACAGGGAACACAAAGAGAGGGCAGCCAGCCAGAAGTGCGGGAAGGAGGGAGAGGTGCCAGAGATGGAAATATCAGTGACACTTAGCGATAGTAAGCCTCAGGCTGCAAAAGCCCAGCAGGTGGATAATCTGGGATCCACTGGGGAGTGGGAAGTCACAAAAGACCCTCTCTGGCCTTAGGGACCAACTCTACTCTTTACCTTCCATCGCTTTTGTGCCAGTAAGGATCATTTGTGCATGAAGAAAAGTATATAGAATATGAAGGGTAAAAACTTTAATTTTTTATTTATAAATATAATACATTTCTTATTCATTTGTAAGGGCATTTGAGATATATTTGGCCTGATTTGTAAACTCACCAGCTAAAAGTCTTTAAATATAATATATTCCTACACTACTTTGCATTTAAGTAACTCAATTTTCTGATTGAATAAAGCTTCCACAGCCTTCCTTTAAAGCCTTTGTAGTCTAAAAAGAAAATTGTAAAATGGCTGATTTTAAATCTTATTAAATGTTTTAATACTATGATTAATTTACTAAGATTTCAACTTCAGGAAGCAAACCTAATAATTTTGGTTAAATGTATAAATTTTAAATTAAATTTTATCTCAATAAGGTTGATTAAAATTAAACATTCAATTCCAAAAATGCAATTAGAATTACAAAATACACCTGCTATTCCAATAGGTCAAATTATCTTGCATAATGCAAGTACATGTAATGCTAAATATCTGTAGAGTATTATTTTAAAATGTAACTTACAATTTTTCTCTTAAATATTTCTATGGTTAGCTATAAAATTCCGCTGTTTAAGAGATGCAGTAAGGAAATAAGTATGTGATCCATATTTTTATTCATGAAACAAGTATTTACAGAGGTTTCTATGGAGTATGATTGAAAAAAATAGTGAGTTTAAATTTAAAAAACATGATTTTAGTAAAAGACACAATGCCGTTCATCCCCCTGTTGCTTCACACGTTCTTCTCTCCCATCGTCCTTGCTACTTTCTAAAGCAGTTCTGGAAGTCTTTCATGAGTGTCTCTAGTTGTACCATTGTGGCTACTCAAAATGTTCACCTTTCACAGTCATTTTGACTTTGAGGAAGATCCAGAAGTTTCAGGGTCACAAATCTAGTGAGTACGGTGGGTGTAGACGCACCGTGAAGTTTTCATGATGGGACTTGGCAGCCGCATTCAACATGCGTTTGATCACGTCTTGTAAAGACAATCAGGAGAGAGGACTTCCAGAAGTGCTTCAGAAGATGTCAAGAATGGGCTGAGTGTGTTTGAAGTAACGGGACGGGGCATTCTGGGGGGCATCAATGGCAATGTGTTTTTTAATATAATACATT
Organism: Fukomys damarensis; assembly: GCF_012274545.1. NCBI lineage: Eukaryota > Metazoa > Chordata > Mammalia > Rodentia > Bathyergidae > Fukomys > Fukomys damarensis. The sequence continues at coordinate 49,328,757 of NW_022900931.1, forward strand.
AAAATATAAGCATTCCCCTTCTATTTTGATGACAGCTTCTATGCCAGGTATTATTCCAGGTGTTTAAAATATAACTGGCAAAAAATTCTCTGCTTTTATGTAGCTCACACTTTAGAAGCATGGTATTTTTCAGATTGACATTAAAATTAAGCAGAAAAATAAAGTGACATGCAAGTGTGTGTTCTTTAGGAGATAGAAACACAGAGAATATGATAATTCAGGTGAGAAGGGGTATCATAATTTTGAATAGGCTGACCCTCATTTAAAAGATCACATTTTTAAAAAAGGGTTGGAATGACTAAAGGATAGCCATGTAAATACATAATCAGGCAGCAGTGAAAGCAGCAAAAATGTCCTCAGTGGCATGCATTTGGCCTGTTTAAGGAATCATGGAATCCACTGTGGCTGAAATGGGCTGTCAATAGGTAATGGAAAACTAGAAGATGACTTTAAGGCAATAAAAAGTAGAACCTGGAAGACCATTCATTGTAAGATTTAGATTTTTAAATTTACTCTGAAAATTGAAGAATTGGAGAGTTTGGAGCAGAGAAGAGATGGTATCATGGGGTTAGCAGACTCTTCTCTGTACTGAGAAAACAAACAGGACACCCAAAGTGAAAGCTGGAACCCCTAGGGAGCTGTTCCAGTCCTACTCATGAGAGATGACCCTGTCTTGAATCATCAGTATGGTAGCAATGGACATGGGGAAATGTGGTCCAATTCTAGATATCGTTTGACAATGGAACTAACATGATTTCCTTACAGACTGAAAAGGAAAGAAGGGAAAGGAAAGGGAAAAATGAGAAAAGAAGGAGAAAATGGAAACAAAGCTTTTGTAAATACAGAGGGGAAAAGGGTTAAAGGACAATAGAGGAGTGGGAAAAAATAAGAGTCAAGTCATACCATGTACACATACAACTTTCCTATGATGAATGTGGTCATTATGTATACCTGAAATGAATTAATAAAATTAATTTTAAAAAACAGAGCATGAAAGAGAGGAGTCAAGCACAGCCAGCTGGGATGACTGAGTTGCCATTTTCTGAGACAATACTGCAGGAAGATGTTGGGGTAAAGAATTCCAGAAGTTTAATTTTGCACTTCTTTAGATTAGAAAAGATCTAATACAATACAAAGTAGCTGATATTTGAGTTACATACTCATAAATGAAGGCTGAGAGGGTTGGAGATATATGTGTGAATCAAGTATATATTAAGTAGTGAAGCCTGAGACTACCAAGGGCCTCAACACTATGGATTTCAGGAAACTAGGAGAAATACAAAATGATTCAGAAATAGTAAAAATGTGACACAAAATAAAACAAATGTCCTGAGAGTCTGGTAAATAAAATACACCAAAAAGAGGAAAGAGTGATCAACTTTATCAAATTCTGTCAATGGTCAAGTAAGTTGAGAAATGGACATGGGTCTTTGGGTGTAGCCATCTAGAGGTCATTGTTAAACTTATTAAGAGAAGTTTGCATAAAGTAGTGGAGGCAAAATCCTGCCTGGAGTAGTGAAACAAGATAAAAGTAAAATTGGAAATATCAAGTACAAACAACTCTTTCACAGAGTTTTACCACCAATGAGAGCAGAGAATTGAGGTTCTATAGAGAAGAGATTCACTGAACTACTCTATTGACTCTGAGTGAAATTTAAAAATTAAATTTCAAATAATAAAATAGAGTATAAATGTATATGTTTACTCATGCATATTTCTATTTATAGGAAACATTTTTTACAAAACAATTTTGACTATACTTCTGATCTTTTCCATTATCTTCTTTTCCTATTCCATTTCATTCGAAAAGTTTTGAAACTGATTCCACCACTCACTAGAGAATTAATTTGTATGTATATATAAATTAGGCCTTTAAATATTTTTATATTTGGATGTCAATACTGTATAACAGCTCGGGTGTGGTGATGCACGCCTGTAATCCCAGCACTTGGGAGGCTGAGCCAGGAGGATCACTGTGAGTTCAAGACCAGCCTGAGCTACATAGTGAATTCCAGGTCAGTCTCAACTACATAATGAGACCCAGTCTCAAAAAATAAAATAAAATAAAATAAAATATATTTTTTAAAAACTGTATAACATATAGTTTCTATTTTTAACAGCATTTACTAATGGTTTATAATGTATTTATGATAAAGTATTACATTTTATTAAAAGACAGTTTTTATTCTTAAAACTATGATTTATAAGTGACAAAGAAGATATACACTCTCTGACAGTGCTGGCATGTAATCCAAATGGAATAAACCTTTTTAGAACAGTTTAGGAATGTGAATCAAAAGAATTAATATACATAGATATCCATTTAGAAGTAGAGGATAGAGAAGACCTCTGATAAAAAGAAACAAAATGTGAAGATTGAGAAGGAATCAAGCAGAACATATGCCAGATGAATCTGTTTTGAAAGTGCCCTGAGGTTAGCAACAGCTCAGTGCATTATAGGAACCAGAGGGAGAAGTGTGCAGAATAAGTAGAAGGAATAAGAGTGACCAGATGAAAGCTAGAGGTAGCATACTATGATATATTATGATTTAATCCAACCTACCATGAAAAGATCAAAGAGATTTATGTAAGACATCATATTCATAGAATAACATTGTTGAAGTGATGTGAATTCTAGATTGTATTATGACAAAAGTACAGGTAAAGGATGACTTAAGAGAACTGACTAGTTATTTTTTGCTCTGAGGAGTCCCCACCTCCCGTCATCAAAACAGAAATTGTCATATGGTTCCCTGGGTTGGCAGCCCAATGGGTCAGCAGTTGGTTAACTAGAGTTGGCTGTAGGACTAAGTTACCTAAGTCAAGTGAACCCTCTTCCATGTGGTTTTTTTCCCCCTTTTAATAGGCTGATTGGGTCTGTTTGCCCACTCACTGGTTAGAGGATTGTCTAAGACTCAGAAATGGCAGACAGACTCTCCTGTTACATAAATCAAATTGAAAAAGAACCAAGAAGAAGGAAAGCAATTCCACCCTTTGATGTTAAGAAGTGTCAATTCACCTTGCAAGGAGCATAGATACAGGGTAGAATTTATACTGTACAGTTCTTTACAATTTAGAAATTACTGGTATCCTCACATTATTCTAAAATCTACATTGGAACCACTGAAACTATTCATTTATATGTAGGTTAAAACATTGGGGCCACAGACTATCTAAAAATGGTGGTAAAACAATATATTGAGGAATACAAGCAAATTTATCAGAACATTGCCTTTTATGTAGTCAATAATTTTTTTATTTAAATTGAATTAATTGGTACATTCTAGGTAGACAGTACAATTACATTCATTACTGGGATCTTGTACCTTTACATGCCAGTTGTCAATAATTTTATTGCAATGAAAATCTACATTGGAACCACTGAAACTATTCATTTATATGTAGGTTAAAACATTGGGGCCACAGACTATTTAAAAATGGTGGTAAAACAATATATTGAGGAATGCAAGCAAATTTATCAGAGCATTGCCTTTTATGTAGTCAATAATTTTTTTATTTAAATTGAATTAATTGGTACATTCTAGGTAGACAGTACAATTACATTCATTACTGGGATCTTGTACCTTTACATGCCAGTTGTCAATAATTTTATTGCAATGAAAATCTACATTGGAACCACTGAAACTATTCATTTATATGTAGGTTAAAACATTGGGGCCACAGACTATTTAAAAATGGTGGTAAAACAATATATTGAGGAATGCAAGCAAATTTATCAGAGCATTGCCTTTTATGTAGTCAATAATTTTTTTATTTAAATTGAATTAATTGGTACATTCTAGGTAGACAGTACAATTACATTCATTACTGGGATCTTGTACCTTTACATGCCAGTTGTCAATAATTTTATTGCAATGAAAATCTACATTGGAACCACTGAAACTATTCATTTATATGTAGGTTAAAACATTGGGGCCACAGACTATTTAAAAATGGTGGTAAAACAATATATTGAGGAATGCAAGCAAATTTATCAGAGCATTGCCTTTTATGTAGTCAATAATTTTTTTATTTAAATTGAATTAATTGGTACATTCTAGGTAGACAGTACAATTACATTCATTACTGGGATCTTGTACCTTTACATGCCAGTTGTCAATAATTTTATTGCAATGAAAATTACATATCCTTCAGGAAAATTGGATAGATCTTGAAAAGTTTAATTGACTTTTCAGACTGTAGGGAATTAAAGTAATTTTTTAAATGTTCAGTTCTTTAGAAAGCAATTCTTCCTAAGAATATGTATTCACACAGCCGATGATTCTCAGCAAATATATCAATAGAGGATCATACTTACTAAGCCTCTTAGATAACTCACACTAAGGATAACTCATTAGAAAAAAATCAAGGGAGGTTTTTGTTAATTAAACTATGGGGAAAGAGAGTTGCTGCTTTTCATTGTTATCATGGGAGACAGCTCAATAAAGGAATCCTCCCAAGGAGCCTTCAAAAGCAGGCAGAAAGGTTTTTCCTGCTGAACCAAAGGGACTTACACTGTGTAAACCAGGGAAAGGGAAGGTACCTCATTGTCTCTGCTGGAGGTAAGAGGAGATGTAGGCTTGTCATGGGTCAAGCAGAAGGCACTTAGTAGGCAAAATGAGCATAATTTAGTTATTTATCCTGATGTTAACTTAAACAGCAACATGTGGGGGGTATATTTGAAATTGAAGGTGACTGAATGGAATTCGTCTCAGGATTAGGATTACAAATGACAGATGGAATAATCAATACTTTGTCACTTGTATAATATTATTCTCTGCTTTTAAACTTTCAATGTTCTAGAGTAAATTATGACCCAGGAGGCTACCACTTCAGTAGAGATTTCAAGTTCCAGCCAAATGAACATAAACTAGTAATACCAGTGCTATAATTATTAGAGGTTCAATGTATCAGAGGAAACTATTACTTGAAAATTATATATCAGGATAGTGACTCAAACAGGACCTAATCTTTACCCCCTAGTTCAGTTTTTTAATGTGTACATTCCTTCTTACCAGTAGGGTTGGGTCATTTTATTTCTTTCCTTCTACTTCCAGCAGATCAACATCTAATTGGAATATTAATCTCTGTAGAGTAAAATATTGATTTTGTTAAAACTTAAGTACCTCAATTCTATTAAAAGTTTATACCAATCACTTTGAGGAAATAAATAAAAATGTCAGAAACATAGTAAGCCATTAACTGTGACTACATTAGAGGTGCAAAATTCTCAGGCATTTGTGATAGTCATCTTTATACAAATTTGCTAATGGAGATGGCACAAATCTTTCTCCCTTTGCTAATCTTCTGATATGTGTAGTTCAGAGAATTGAGATAAAGATTTTTAGGTGTTTAGGTTTTAATTTAGTCAATTAAAGCAACAATGATCTGAAAAGAAGTTTAACTGTAAAGTTTTCAATCAGTTCCTGCTGTAGAAAGAGCAAGAGGCTACATACAGAGCCAGAACCACTCCACTCTGTTCAATTTTCGCCCATGAACTGGCACAATGATTCAGGTCCAGGTTGCTCATTGTAGATGGGGTTGAGATTTTGTCTTACTGTTGAGGGAGCCCAGAACAAAAGGTAGCAGAAGTTTTATGGATCCTAGGTTGATGAGGAGAATGGAAGACCACTGGGTGGAGTTTAAGAGAGGGAGTGTCTTCACAATCTTCCCTTCTCCCTCCACAAACAAGCCTCACTGTAGATACCTGAAGTGGATCTTAGCCAACGATTTTTGAAAAAGATACTTAGTATGAAGGTTCTGGGTTTAGGAATAAATATGCAAAGAGCATGCTGAGTGGAGGGGATCTAAATACTTAATTACAGCTCCCTCCAAAGACTGCAGCACAGTGTCCATGCACCAGGTCTGGTGAGGGGAGGGAAGCTTGCCCCAGTGGTTCTGTAGTTGTTTATGGCCAAGTCTGAAAAGCCACACATAGATTTTTAACCAGGAGCTGGATCCCTCAACCCCAGCTCTTGATTTCTCAGGATCTGTGTGAGAATCATAGACAACTGATCAAGGACCTAAGGGGCTGTGATAAAATGTGGGTAAATAGCCAGAGGCAACAGTGTCGGGAAGACCAAGGGCATGATCAAGCCTACTCCAAGCAGATGATTAGATTTACCTGGAGGATTGAATGTAATCATGCATCACAAAGGTTTTTAAGCCAGGAAAAGATGTTGTATAGTTTACCTAGAACTATTTTAGAAAGCCAGGAGGCTCTGGGCGTGGTGCTGCACACTTGTAATCTCCTTATTGTGGGAGCCTGAGGCAGGCAGATTGCAGCTTCAAGCACAGCCTGTGAGACTTTGTCTCAGAATAAAATCTAAAAAAGAGCTGAAGTTATATTTCTCTGTAAAAGCTCTGGATTCAATCCTAGTTCCAGGCAGGAAAAATAACAATGAAAAGAAAGCCCAGAGGATTTTTTTGGACTCTCTCTCTCTCTCTCTCTCTCTCTTCCTCCCTCTCTCTCTCTCCCTGCCTCCTTTCTTCCCCCTCCCCTCTCTCTTTCTTTTAAAATAAGGCATGTATTCTGACATCCAGTTTACCTGATGACCTTCCAGAGGACAGGCAGTGTCATGACAATCAGGTGGACACACAAGGAACAACCCTAAAGGGCATGTGTGGCATCCCTGAAAACAATAGCAAGGTTAAGATTTCTGAATGAGTCACATATTCATGAGGTCATATTAACAGTCGTGGGACCTCCTATCCGGGGTTCCAGTCCAGTCCTGAGAATTTGGTTGAGTTTTTATTACACAGGGATTGCCTATTACACAAAGGCAGTTTTAAACAGATTTGTGGTATTAGTCCATTGGGCTCACAAGTGTAAATGACTTTTCCAGGAATTGCACACGGAAAGTGTAGGAGCTGAGGTCATCCTCAGTTAGCCTGTAGTAAGCATTGCCGGCTTGCAGCAGCTTCCAAAAACACCATGGCAACGTTTTGCTTAGTTTTTTAGAAAGAGGAGATTTTAGAGACCACGTGTGAAAGACAAGTATCTTCCATTTCCTTCATGTTTCCCCAGTTCCACAGTTTCACTGTTATCAGTATGTCGCCAACAGTAGGCAACATTTTACATTAAAATAGTATTTTTACTGTTTATCTAGGTCTTTTGTCCAAATGACTGCATTTAAGAGGTATGAAAATGTTTTTATGGAAAACATTTCCATACAACTTAACCAGAAAGCCTCATCATATTTGAAAAGTAGTTAACAAATTTTTTAATTTTCCAAAAAATTTAAAAATCTTATTAGTACATTGTTTCAGTGCATAATGATTAAATTCATTGTGCCAATTGGTACTTGTATATTACACATCTTAATTATTTTTACTTCCTTTCCCCCTTTGCTCCATTCCTTACATCTATCCCTTGGTTCTTAGACCCCTTCCTATTTGTAAAATAAGTATCTCCTTGATCCTTTTTTCTTTTTTTTTTTTTTTGTCACCGGGGATTGAACTTGGGACCTTGTGCTTGTGAGGCAGGCAGAAGAACTGCTGAGTTAAATCCCCAGCCCCTCTTTGTTTCCTATTATCTAACTTTTATTTTTCTCTTTATTTATACTTTGATATTTAATCTTGTGTCTGATTATTTCATTTGATATTATGATCTTGAAGTAATCCATTTTCTTACAAATGACTTTTTTTCTGAAATTTTAAAAAGATTTCCAACTAGATTTTTCACAATCCCTCACCTACTGCTGTATAAGAGCTGTTTAAATATCTATTATAATTGAATCTTTGAAAAGGAACTGAAGGGGATGTTGCAGCTATGATGATACCAGCTCCCCAAAGACAAAGGGGTCAATAACTGTAAGATAAATCCATACAACTGAAGGGTTAAACACCCTGGTGAAATGCTGCTTTTTCAGAGAATCGCTTCCTTGGAATTGCTGACCTGAGCCCCATAGCATAAGCTGTGCATAATTTGTTCTTTCCCATCATCCTCTTGAGTCTGTCCTGTTATTGTCCACAAAAGTGCTCAGTTATCCCTGCAGCTGGGGGTAATGGGGAACACGGAGAGTCCCTCTTATATTCCATGATTGAATTCACTAATGTGTAGGATGGACAGAATTTGAGGCCATGATCTGGCACAGGGTGCTTAGAAAAAGTGAGCAGATGATAAATGTACTCGTGCAGGCCTGAATAGTGTGGGCTGAGTGAATGGAACATATTGAGGGTGGTGACCAAACCTGCAGGGAGTGGAGACTGTTGTCAGGATCAGGGAAAATATCTGACTGGGACATTCTGATTTCCTTGCCAAGGGCATTCGGGTCCACTAGATTGGAAATCTGCCATGTGTTCAGTTGTACGCCATCATCAGCTTTTCATGCTGCTTTGGTGACTTCTGATGGCTGTGGCCACCCACATGCATTGGCTCATTCGGAAATGGCATCTGAATGTCTGGGGGCCATCCTCTCTGTGAAGGAGGTGATCAGTCTGTACCAGCTTGCTCTCTGACCCCAGGGAAAGTCTGGTCTCTGGCTGACATGTGTCCTCAGCTCATTGTTCATGTTCCCCTTTCTAAGCTCAGAGGCCCTGTTTTGGTGAGCATCCATGTGGGTGGAAAAGAGCTTTTCAGGAAAACTAATTTCTGTCTGAATCTTATTCTCACAGAGAGACTTGTACGTATCAGTCCTAGGCTTGCCAGTGGCCCCACAAGTGGCCAGGCTAGTAGCTAAAATCCACCAATCAGGCAATTTACACTTTTCAGGATGCTCCATTAAAATGGTCCAAACTCCAGCAATAATCAGTTACTGGGGCAAATAGGTTTCAATAGACAATACATTAATACCAATAATAAATTGAGTAGTGGGAATTGTAGTGGCAGGTTTAGGGGGCTCAGTGGGACCCATCTATAGTCAGGTATGGGCAAGGGCGTGGGTTTGGTGGCAGAACAGAAAGCATTATTTGTTTTCCTTTCACTTTGGTGCCAATGATGTGAGAATCATAGTCACCAATGCAGGGGTAGATGAAAAGCCTAACATGTATGATTTTCTTATGTTTTCCTATTAAATTTTAATTTTGTTTTAAGGTCTTCTGTTCCCCCTAAGAAGAGAGGACATTAGCCTAATGTGAAGTCTTCTTCAGTTGTGAACATTGAAAGTTTTATGTAAGGGCAGTTGGAGCCCTCTAACTAATCTTCAGACCCACTAGGAAGGGGAACAGGGATCATATCCTTGTCTGTTATAGTGGCTCTAGGTCAGGATTTGGTTACAAGTTTCTTGTGGTAGAGGCAAGGAGTAGAGAAACAGCGGGTAGCAGAAAGCTGGAGTAGACCATTGGAATTTTCTGGGGGTTCTTTGCAGTCCACTTCAAACCAAACTTCCTCAGGTTTTCCCCAAATTTTGTTGGCTGTTCAATCTGACCTACTAGGTAAGCTTATCTGGAGACTCAGATGTTAGAGAATGTCCCTTCAAACACAATGTTTAAGTAAGTAATTCACTAGCATTTTCCAAGAATGCTTGCACTTCCCGATACCCACTGTCAACATGCCAGGGGTACCCTCATACTCTTGTACCTCCTGATGGTACTCCTTGAGCTTGTTTTGGGCTTTGCTCTTTTAGATTGACATTGTGCTTAATTGGTTATTCCAATTTATTTCAAAATGTGTTTTGTTTTTATTCTTATTTTGTTTTGTTTTTCAGTTTTCTACTTCATGCTTAATCTCTTTTCTTTAACTAGTGCTTTCTGAAAAGAGAAATACGAAGATATTTTCTTATCAGTAACTTTCTGCATCAATAGATTTGTGACCTTACTCTATAAATGTCAATAACCAAATCATTAGTTTGTACCAAGCCATCTTGTAATACAGGAAGACCATTTTTTCATTAGATCCTTGATTATACCTTTTTAAAATAATAATCAGATGGGAGGAAGTGGACCTTGCTCATGAATTTTGTGGCATCCAGTTTTACTACTTGTTACATTGATCAACTTTCTCCTATACCTCCTTAGTAACATGTTTTATGTTCTGCATAATGTTAGAGATCTAGCAAACATGTATGTGTCCAACAGTCTTACAATGAAGGAAAAACTAAAGGCCATTCTGAAGGCATTATTTGCAAAAATTGAAATAGTTAAGAGAATGAGAAAGAAAAGAATACAATTCTATACTTGTGTGCCTGTACATATATCAGATAAAGGGAAATTGATATCTGTAGAGCAATGACATTTTCTTCTTTGCAATAATCTCATTTTATGAAAATCTAAAAGATTAGCATCCATGGGAATAATCAGCACGTGCTAATTCTTTGAATGTATTTGATTTTCCAGAAACTGCTAACTTGGTCAATATAAACCTATTATCAAGGGCATTTTTTCAGAATAAATATTTTGTGAATAATGAGATCCTTGGAAATTACCCAAATATTCCAAATATTATTATGGCTCTATGTTTTAAATGGCTCATTTTATTCTGTTCGTTTGTTTTTTGTTTTGTTTTGTTTTGGTTTGGTTTGGTTTGGTTTTTGGTTTTTGGTTTTGGTTTTTGTTTTTGTTTTTAGGTACGAGGGATCGAACTCGGGTCTCTGAGCTTGCAAAGCAGGTGTCCGAACCACTGAGCTAAAAAATGGCTTATTTTAAACTGAATGTTCAAATTCAATTCTTGATTTTATTCTGTTCGTTTGTTTTTTGTTTTGTTTTGTTTTGGTTTGGTTTGGTTTGGTTTTTGGTTTTTGGTTTTGGTTTTTGTTTTTGTTTTTAGGTACGAGGGATCGAACTCGGGTCTCTGAGCTTGCAAAGCAGGTGTCCGAACCACTGAGCTAAAAAATGGCTTATTTTAAACTGAATGTTCAAATTCAATTCTTGAGTAAGAGTACATGAAATTTTAAATTACTGTCACTTATTTTTTTTTTGTTTTGTTTTGTTTTGGTTTGGTTTGGTTTGGTTTTTGGTTTTTGGTTTTGGTTTTTGTTTTTGTTTTTAGGTACGAGGGATCGAACTCGGGTCTCTGAGCTTGCAAAGCAGGTGTCCGAACCACTGCTAAAAAAT
>NW_022900931.1:49339795-49346464 GCF_012274545.1 Fukomys damarensis
TTTTTTTTTTTTTTTTTTTTTTGCTCCTGTTTTGGTTTATTTTCTCTTGTTTGTTTATTTTTTTGGTACAGAGGATCGAACTGTGGTCCTTGCACTTAGCAAGGCCAGCGGTGGAACCACTGAGCTAAATCCCTGGCCCTATTTTCTCTTCTTTGGAAGTCCTGGACTGGGGATAAGGAGGGGTCCAAAGAGGGCAGAACTGGAGGCAGGACAATATCCCAGTGAGGTTCACACAAAGGGGCTGATAAGCTTGAGCCCCAGCGGAGAGGCCCTTTACTATAATTTTAATAGTATTAGTTCAGAAAGAATATCTGCTGTCTTATTGAGGAAAATACTGGCAAAGGACATAAGTGAGGTGGCCTACTTAATCATGTAAGTTCATTTAAAAATGGCTCCATATTTCTTTGGAAGAGATACTGGTTTTTGAACATCTTTTTGTCTACGAGGGCAGCTGAATGGGTGGCTTAGACGGTGATTTCTGAGTCAGCTGATGAGTTTTTCATCAGTACTTTTAGAGATAGCATCTGCATACCTTACGCCACTTTCTGGGACCCAGTAGTGAGAGCCTTAGTTGTGCCAATCTACATTTTGGCTTTCATCTTCTTATTCCCCGATGGTCTTTGTCAGAACATTAACAACCTGATCAAGGAGCTTACATGGCTTTCAAGAATCTCTACTTCTTTTCAATACCTCTCAGGAACTGATATGTTAGGATCCTCATGGAAAAATACAAAATATTCTGCTCGTTTTCTCACGGGTCATTTCATTTCATGCATATTAATTTTTGCTCATTTGATTTTTTTTTTTTTTCCTGCTACTGGGACTCGTTTGCTACCATTTCTTCACCTTGATATTTACTTCTGGAAACCTTATCCTCTTCTCTGGCCACACTCAAAGCTATTGTGTGGTTTGGTAAAAGAGCAACCTTCTGGAAATTGAGAATATTCAAGAAAATGAAGAATGCAGCTTCATTCTGGTTTTATTTTATTTTTTTTACTTTTTCATGAAAATATTTTATTTTTTTCCTTTTATCATCAATATCTACGAATTTTACAAAACCTTGGGTTTCAATGCATATGCTTTGATCATACCCCTCCCTTAATATATCGGGATTTTTCTAAAATTCTAAAATGTATATGCTCCCCATAAATTCAAGTAAGAATTATAATAGGCAGAAGGATCCTCAAGGTCACGTCAAATCCTGAAGAATCTGAGGCTTCATGACAGAGGAAGAATTTTGCTACCAAACAGGCAAATATACTTTAAATCTTCATTCTCTGGCCCTTACATCTTTACATATTGTAACACACCGCTTCTTCAAGTCTAGTCCTGTGGTTACAAGACCAGACCTGACAGTGCTTTGTAAAACGTTGCTTTCGTAATTCCCGGCTAAACTCTTTGTTATTTTTTATTCTACTACCTTTATTTGCTTTTGCTTCATTTGCCTTTTTCGTTCCACAAATTTCTGAGGACAATTTTTAAAAAGATGATTATCCCTATTATCCTGTTAGAGGTGAATTTATCCCAACAATCTGCAGGACTGTGGATGTCCACAGTGTGGATCTGTCTCTGACGATAAGCAGAGCAGCGGGGGTGGGAGGACGTATCCTAACCCTAACCCTAACCCTAACCCTAACCCTGCGTGGCCAGGGAGCAGCCCGGCCAACCCCATAACCAAGCCTCGGCTGCCGGCTCTGGGCACCGCCCACTTTGATTTTATAGGGAGAAAAATAACTAGATAGTTTATCGAATCAGTAGCCAAAGACCCTTAGGGAATTTAATCTTTTGTGTGGCTCGGAACGACTTTGAATGGACCGACAGGGAAGAAGGCTCCCCCACCTTTAGGCAGGCAGCGAAACCACTGAGCTAAATCCCCAGCCCTACGACTTTGAGAAGTGTTATAAAAAGCAATGAACAATTTGTATCCTTCATTAGCATACAAGATTCAAGACATTAGAGACTGCTTTGTTTACTGCTGAATTCAATAAACTCATAGACATGCTGGGTACATAATAGGTACTAAATGGAAGTCTGTTATTAATCCGTGAATAAAGAGAAATACATGATTTACCTAAAGCTTATTTTTCATTTGACTGGTACGAACCAATACATTGGACTTTGTACATGATACCTAGGAAGTGAGCTGTGTCTCTCTATCCATAACAGCTAAGACTGCCGAAACCATGTTTAAGAATAATCAAACTACTGTGGTGACAGAGTTTCTCTTCTCTGGATTTCCTCGGTTTGAAGATGGTAGCCTCCTCTTCTTCATTGCTTTGTTTATCATCTACGTATTCATTGTTCTTGGGAATCTCGTTGTGTGTTTTGCAGTCAGGATGGATTCTCGTCTCCACAATCCCATGTATAATTTCATCAGCATTTTCTCATTCCTGGAGATCTGGTACACCACCGCGACGATTCCCAAGATGCTGTCCAATCTCATCAGTAAGCAGAGGACCATCTCCATGACTGGCTGCCTCTTGCAGATGTACTTCTTCCATTCACTAGGAAATTCAGAGGGGATTTTGCTGACCACCATGGCTATTGACAGATACGTTGCCATCTGTAATCCTCTCCACTACCTGACCATTATGACTCCCCAACTGTGTGTTCTGCTCTCTGCGGGCTCCTGCATCTTTGGCTTTCTTGTGTTGCTCCCAGAGATTGCATGGATTTCCACACTGCCCTTCTGTGGCCCCAACCAAATCCACCAGATCTTCTGTGACTTTGAACCTGTACTGCGCTTGGCCTGCACAGACACCTCCATGATTCTGGTTGAGGATGTGATCCATGCTGTGGCCATCATTTTCTCTGTCTTGATTATTACCATCTCTTATATCAGAATCATCACTGTGATCCTGAGGATGCCCTCTGTTGAAGGTCGCCGGAAGGCTTTCTCTACCTGCGCAGCCCATCTTGGTGTCTTCCTGATGTTCTATGGCAGTGTCTCCCTCATGTACCTGCGTTTCTCGGCCACTTTCCCACCAATTTTGGACACAGCCTTTGCACTCATGTTTGCAGTTCTTGCACCTTTTTTCAACCCTATTATCTATAGTTTGAGAAATAAGGACATGAAAATTGCAATTAAGAAACTTCTCTGCTTTTAGCTACTTCCTGCATTTGCAGGTTAATGCTAGCCCATGGGGACTTTTCATTGCAGATGTTACTATTATGTACTAACCTAAAAATTAGCATTTAATTCATTCACTGTCACAGTGATTTTTTTTACTCTAGTTCTTACCATGAATGTATTTATTTATACATGTTTCATTAAAATAGCATGTACTTCTTGTGTATGCCTCCATAATGAATAAAATATAAAAGAGAAATTTAGTTAAATCATTACAATATGTTTTTATGAACATTAACTTTATTACTTTTATATAAACACTGTTATTTTTATCATTTTATATAAGATTAATGTAAAGATTATAAAATATGATAATTAGAGTAAGATCTATAGAAAAGACTGAAGTTGTATTTCAGTGGTATCATTAGTAATTTTGTGACCTTGAACAAGTTATTAATTAAATTCTCTGCATCCTAGTTTTATTTTATATGAATATGAAAGTAACATATTTTAAAATTAGGACTTCATATGTTATTATGAATTTTAAATGAGTTACTTTGTGCTAGGCTTAACATATTTCATAACAACAGTTGCAAAATAAATGTAAACTTATTATTTGCCACTAATTGCTACCATTTGTTATTGAGGTTTTAAAGAATGCCATAATAAAGCATGATATAGTAAAAATAAAATCACATACTCAGGAACACTTAGTTATGCTTAAATTTCTGCTAACAAATTAAAAAACTTAGAAGAAGTGGATATTCTGTAAGGATATGACCCACTGACATTGACTCAAGACAACATAAAAAACTTGAATAGACAAATAACAAATAATGAATTTGAATCAGTACTAAAATGTTTCCCAGCAAAGAAAAATCACAGGACTAGAGAGCCTCAGAGCTGAATTTACAAAGCAAAAATACCACTTCTTAAACTATTCCGAAGAATTAAAAAGTACAGAATGTTTCTCAACTCATTCTATAAAGCCAGCATTACTTCATTACCAAATACAAATGAAGATACAACAAAAAGAGAAAACCACAGACCAAATTCCTGGATGAACAGAGTTACAAAATTCTCAACAAAATACTAGTAAATCACATTCGCAGGATGTCAAAACAATCTTGCATTGTTGTTAAATTTGTTTTATCCAAGGATAGGCAAATCAACAATTATAATACATCACATCAAGAAGATGAAAATAAATTATATGGTTATCTCAATAGATGCAGAAAAAGCATTTCATAAAATTGAACAAGTCTTGATGATAAAAACCTTGAACAAATTCAGTAAAGGGTTGTACCCCAACATAGTAAAGGTTTTAGAGCAATTGAGCAAGAGAAAGAAATAAAATGCATACAAATAAAAAGGTAAGGTGTCAAAATATCTCAGTTTGGAGACCATATGATTCTATACAGAAAAACTTAAATCCACCAAAACATTATGAAATGATAAATGAATTAATGTTGCAAGATACAAGTCAATCTTCAAAAGAGTAGACTTTTTGTACACCCATAATGAACTTTTATGAAAGAAATCATAAAATTAATAACAACAATAAAAATAAAACGCCTAGGAGTAAATCTAACCATCAGTAGGTGAATAGATAAATGAAATATGGACTACATACACAATGGAATATTATTCAGACACAAAGAAAGCAAGAAATCCTGTTGTTTGTAGCAAAGTGTGCAAAACTAGAAGATACTATATTACATGAAAAACCAGATGCAGAAAGGCAAGCATAGTATTTCTCTCTTGTAAGTGAAAGCAAAAATCTTTGGCTCGATTTAGAATAGCAATTAATAGAGGTGGAGAAGTTGGAGGGGGAGGATATAAATGGAAACTGAATAGGGTCAGTACCTGCTGTAGGTAAGTGTTGCATATCATATTCAGATCTATTAAAATATGCAAATAACACATTAATAAAAACAATATAATTATTAAAATAAAATTCAGTGAGTTTTTGGAAGATTGCAGTTCTTAGAAAAAATAAGCAAATTTAAAATACCAACCATGAAATATAATTTAGATATTGAATAATAAATTGAATTACTACAAAAGTTGAATTAATGACTTGGAATATTATATAGAAAAAAATGTCTCAAAATTTATAGAAGTCACATGAAGAGACAAAAGATTTTAAAAAGTATTTGAGGAATATCTTAATATTCAACACATCAAATATGGGATTATAGGAGTTCCAAAAAGAAAAATTAAGGCTGAAGAAAATAATTTTAAAAACCTATTCTTGAATTTAACAACATTTGAATGCTGGGTGTGGTGGGGCACGCCTGTAACATCCTCACTTAGGAGATGAAAGAGAATCGAACCCAGCCAGGACTACATAGTGAAGACTTGTTTCTTAAAACAAAAACAAAAGCAAATAGAAAAATGATAATACTTAATCCATCAGATCAAAAGAGATTGTCTAGTGTTATAACAAATGATGAGAAACAACATTGGGCCTGAGGGAAGTTTTGGATTTCATGAAAAAAGATATAAAACATTACAGAATAAGTGAAATTACTTTCCCCAAGATGTAGGTAGAAAAGTCAAACTACAGTAGTAAGAAAGCATTGTCTTCTCATATCAGAAACTGGTACATATTTCCAAGCAGAAGTTTGCATGATAAGAAGTTTTGGGAGATGATAGGGAAAGAGGGAGGACTGTGAGCAGTGGATGAAGCACATACAGTACAGGGTACTGTAACAAAGATTAATATGTTGACTCACAATAGAGAGCTCAGCAGAACCAGCATGAGCTTTAAGGCCCAAGAAACCCAAACATTCGTACAATGTGGAAAAAAATGAAACTGTTCCTTCACTTTCTTTAAAAATCAAAAGCCTCAATGTAAAGTTTATTGTTAAATGACCTTATTTTTATGAAATCATTTAAAGAATCCTGGGGTCAAAATTATTTTTAGCACTTTCTACCTCTGGGTGTTCTTGTAAAAAGGGGCAGGACCGTGACAAAATATTTTGCGCTGCACCCTGGCACTCAAGAACAGCAGAGGAAACAATGACTATGCTGGAGAAAGTAGTTTATACCATTTGGGAAGATGGATGCAGTCAGGAGAACTACACTTACTGACAACTTCGATCTGGGAATCTAATGAGTAAGTTAATTAACCTCTTGAGAGAAGATGATCTTAATCACAGTTCCAGGAGGGAGCTCCCACAGAGTTCACCTCCCTTTCCTGCTATTCCATACATGCCCATGTGGTGAATATAAAACCCCTTTTGGAGAGATTGAAGGAAATCAAGGAGGAGAGACCCAGAGAGGCTGAGGAGTCTCTGTGTTCTTAGGCAGAGGTGAGAGTAGATGACTAAAGCTCGGATTATCATGCATAAGAGTAATCCCTGGATATATAGGAAAAAGAATGGTACATTATGATGCCAACTTCTGAGAAATCATTTACTCCAGATTTTGTTAGGCCTCTTTCTTAGAATTGAATTGTCACACTTCCTTCCCCAAAACTCCCTACTTTTCTTTGTTCATTTATCATAACTCTCTTGTAAGTTTAATGATATTGTACCTGGTGACCCAGTACCAAGTTATTTGATACTGGCTTTTTTTTTTTTTTTTTTTTTTTT
>NW_022900931.1:49346577-49355495 GCF_012274545.1 Fukomys damarensis
TTTTTTTTTTTTTTTTTTTTTTTTTTTTGCCTTCCAACCTTGTTCTAGGGGCTGTGAGACATAAAAGACATCAACTGCCCTAAAAGAGGAACTTGTAATCTGTGGAAGGTAAGACAAGTAAGTTGGCATGGGAGACTGATAAATGCTACAGTACAGAAACTCTGTCATAATAACACCCAACATTTGGAGTACTGTTTATGCCTGATGCCACCGTATGCATTTCCAATACATTTACAAAAACTGGTGGTTAAGGCCAAGTGCCTGAAAGCTAGCTGCTTTCTCTAGAGAAAGCAGCACATAGATTTAGATTTCAGCTTTACCATATGTTAGTTACATTGCCTTGAGAAGTTTCTAACCTTTCTGTGGCTAACTCTTCTCATTTGTAAAAAGGAGATAATAATTTTCTCACTAGAATTTTATAGGCCAGTGAGATACTGTCATAGGTGCTTAGGACAGTACCCATAGCAGTGAGTCAATAATACCGTATTGTCCTGTTATTAATCACTTCAGGCATTCTCAAATGAGCTCATATTAATATTTTCTCCATTTCCAAATGGGAGATTAAAGACATACAGAAGCTGAGTAATTTGATGTCACAGAGGCTTCAAGTGATAGCGATTTCTTTCTGATGTCCAGACTTTTAACCAGTGACATAGACTGCTTCTATGTAAAAATAGAGGGCAGAGGAGAGAGAAGTATGATAGAGTCAAGTCAGAGGAAGTAGCACACACAGGAAGCATTGCCATTTCAGAGAAGAAATATGAATGAGGTTTCAAGGGATGAATGAACTTGGCGAATTCCACAAAGTGAAACAAGAGACTGATAGGTATGTTGACTTGTAGCTTATGAAATCTGATGAAGTTAACTATATAACTGAAAATACAAATTAGTAGCATATGTAAAAGAGATTGGATGGAAAAAAAAACAAACGCTTAAATGTGTGAGTAGTTGAAATCTTTGTAAGTTAATGAGATCATCAAGGGAGCCTATATAAGTGGATAAAATGGATGTTGGAAACCTGAAAAAAATAAACTTTTGCAGAAAATTTTAAAAGAAGGATATAAATTAATATGAGAAAGAAAAGTCACACTAAAAATGGGAGTCCAAAAAAAATTACTGAAATAAAAGTCAAAACCAGAACTTCCTCTGAAAACCAGTTGGAAATCACATCTATGGAGAAGAGAGTTATGGAAATAGGAAAAAGTCGTCACCAGGGGTAAGGAGCTTTGTGAAGTACTATTGCTGACTGCGAAATTACCAATCAGCGTAATTCAAGTGTTAAAGGAGGAGAAATGTGTTGAGTGGATTTGATTACTCCTGTCATAAGTTGTCTGACAAATACTGTTAAAATCTGCTGGTACTATTTTAAGTCCCTTTTTTTTTTTTCAAATGAATAACAAGAGGGTGAATACAGTCCTTTAGTTTAATGGTTCTCTTGTAGAGTTTGAACTTCAGGGTTTGCACATTAGAAACTGGTCTTCTGCTCTGAGGTACTATGTCTCCATCCCTGTAACAGATCTTGTGAAAATTGCTTATTTAATTATGGATCATGGGTTACCTCACTGGGTTTGTCCAGAAGTACACATCTAAGAAAATTCTGAAATAAAGTTAGAGTAAACTAATTTGTATTTTCAGTTATATAGTTAACTTCATCAGATTAATAAGCACACATATTTAATAAGATTACATTACCAATATTGCTGGAATTTTAATATAAAACTACAGTGTACAGTTTTATTTACTAAAATATACTTTGGTATAGATATATGTTAGTTATTGTTTGCCTTTGATGCTAAGCATCTTTACTTCCTTTAACTGTAATCAAATTTCTTCTGTTGAATGAGAGTTTTTAGAAAACATGAGTCATTTAACTTTTTAACTACATAAAAGAAGAATTTACTCTTCTCTTCATATCTACCTCTATTGTCATAATTTTATTTTCTGTCATAGTTTATGCACAATCATTATACTTATGTTAATAATGCAAGCAATTTTTTTTCTATGAAGATGATAATTTTTTTCTCACACGGTTATGTTTTCTTCTCCAAGTCCAGCAAAATGACCAAAGTCAGACTCTCAATAATTTCTTTGTAGGCTCTAAACCTAGAAAGAAGAAGAATAATAGTCCAAATTTTTTGAGAAATTCAGTGTTGATCTTATCAGTATGCAAACATAGACACAAAACAAAATAACTTTTCCTAGGATGCATTACATTAATCCTCCTAAAAACAACAAAAATTGTGTAAGTTCTGAGAAACAGAGAAGTATGAGTTAGGCCAAATTAGAATACTTTCTTATAGACAAAGTACAAATGAATTAAGACTCAAGAAAATTCGATAGAGAAAAGAGAAAGGGCCTTTCAGGGAGACAATTGGCACTATTTTTTTTTAATTTAATTTATTGGTACATTCTAGGTAGACAGTACAGTTACATTATTGGGATCTTGTACCTTTACATGCCAGGTCTTGGTTCTCATTCTTTTCAATGACAGTGTTGGAAATTCCAAGGTAGGAACAATTGGTGAGAATGGGGTTTTAAAGACTCTCTAGTTTAGAAAGTTGCTGGCCTACACAGTTGTTACACATCTTCATTTGATTGATG
The DNA here is from genome assembly GCF_012274545.1 of Fukomys damarensis. Taxonomy (NCBI): domain Eukaryota; kingdom Metazoa; phylum Chordata; class Mammalia; order Rodentia; family Bathyergidae; genus Fukomys; species Fukomys damarensis. Next base: position 49,349,179 of record NW_022900931.1, read on the forward strand.
GTATGGTAGCAGAGTTGGTACATTTTTGCTTCAAAAGTTACAGTTTAGGATCCCACAACTAAAAGGGGGGAAAAAAAGCACATTACTGATTGCTTGTAACGGAAAGACTACCATAAGCACTAGAGCTATAATCTTACAAGGGAACCACTAAATTAAATTTAAAAGGCTACCGTTAATGCTGCTGGGAATGACAAGTCTTTGATAGGATTATGTTTCAATCATACCAGTTTAAGCTGTTTCTAACTTTTAAAATTGAATCTGATTATCATAAAAAATGAAAACAAAAGCAGAAACAAGCAAAAGTTGCACTGAGGAAAACCTGTACTCGATCAAGGGTTGAATTCCAAAGCTTCAGAGTAGCATCCTCAGGAATTTGGTATTATTTTTCCATGGGCAACAAGAAGTCAAAAGTGATACACTAGCGTTCCTAAGTATCCAGTAGCCTGGAAACCATGAGTGCAGGAAAATGCACAAGGACACCATAGAATCTAACTTTAATTCTAGAATTCTAGGGAAAAATCTCAGCGGGGAGGGGAGGGGAGAGAGAGAGAGAGAGAGAGAGAGAGAGAGAGAGAGAGAGGGAGAGAGACTTGTTTCTGTTTCTTTTAAAACTAAAGGACATTTCAGTAGCCATTTACATTATCTTATATAGTTCAAGCAGACCACAACTCTGTCTATAAGAATTAGCAAACAGGAAATATACGTACCTAACCTAAAATATATAGTTTTTGATATGACATTATATATTGGAATGAAACCATTAAAAATATCATTGATCATGAGTATGTCATGAATATTTTGTTTATCTAAAAAGGGAAGAAGGGTATAGCAATTTGTCTTCACTTCCTGAAGCCAAATTTATGAGACAAATATGTGCTTTTTTTATTCTCCAACCTCAATATATGTATATATTTTATATATTCAGTGTATATAAAAAGAAGGATAATTTGCCTTTCATAATTGTAGTAATTTATAAAAATGCATACCCATTATATAAGCATACCTTAAAAGATTATAAGGCAATACTAAAAAGGAAAAACCCAACAAAAAATAATTTCCAAAATATACTATATTTCTAGCTAGTAAACTTTAGTTTGAAAACTGGTAACTCATGGTTCAAACTGCACACCATAAAACTCTTAACGAAATTTACTTCAGGAGATTAAGATCTGAAAGTTTATTTCTTGACCATTGAAAAAACTCTTTCGCACATAATTAAATACAGCCATCTTAAATATTCAAGTAGAATTTTCTTCTTTTCAAGACACCTACGTCCCCTAACCCCAGTTCCCAATGCTATATATGCATATGCATTTATATATTTAGCATATGCTCTGTGTTTATGTGGGGGGGTGTAGCTGTATATGTGATATCTACATTTCGAGATAATGATGTTATAGTTGGATAGAGGCTAATGTCATTTTAAAGATAAAAGCATTTTCTCAGTAATAGCAAATATTTAAGCATGAAGCATCCTAAGAATCACAAAATAATTTAAAAATTCTAAACTTAAATATACAATGGAATTATATAGAAAAATTTACTACCATATGTGAAATGTACCAGTCTGTGATACTAAGGTTAATCACAAATAAAAATAAATACTTAATATAAAATGCAATGGAAGAAATAGAGAGAAATTTCACTAGTCCAAAAAGTAGTTTTAGAATTTCTATTTGATAAAATATACAAAAGTGATCGAAAGGGCCAGGGATTTAGCTCAATGGTTCGAACACTTGCCTTGCAAGCGCAAGGATCAGAGTTCGATTCCCGGTACAAAAAAAAAGTGAAAGAAAATGGAATAAAAACAAAAATCTAATCATATTTCTATTTGGAGAAAGGAGACTGCTTCATTCACTTTCTCATTCCTGAGACACAGTATTTCACATCAGCAACTTAAAGGAGAGGATGATTTTGACTCTCAGGCTCAGAAATTTTAGTCCATGGTCCAGTGATTCCAAGACAGGAGACCATGGTAGAACAGTTGGGCAAGGGAAAGCTGTTCACATCATAGTGGCCAGAAAGCAGAGAGAGAAAGGAGACAGGAAGGGACATTTTTTCAGTGACCTGCCTTTTCTGAACAGTCCCTACCTCTAAGCAGCACATTTAGGTATGGTCATATTATCCACTTATCAGCCTAGCACCTTCATGATTCAATCACTTCTAAAAGCCCCACTCAGAACACATGAGGCATGAAGGGGCATTATAGCTCTAAATCATAACATTTTTCCCTTGGCTTCCAGAAGATCCATCTCTTTATGCAAATTCTACTTAGCTCATCTCTAAAGATTGCCTAAGTTTTAACAGTTCCAGCACTGCTGAAAATTACAAGCCAGAAGTCTCCTCTGAAACACAATGCAAACATTTAGCAGTGAATCCCTATAAAACTCACAAAGAAAGTTAAACACTGCTTATATACAATAGCACAGGGTAAACATTTCTTTTTCCAAAGTAAAGAAATAGGGCAATAGAAAAGAATCAAATCTAGGGAGAAAGGGACCCTTCTCCTTGTTGGTGGGAGTGCAGACTGGTGCAACCACTCTGGAAATCAATATGGAGAAACCTCAAAGAACTGGGATTAGAGGTTCCATTTGACCCAGTTATCCCTCTACTGGGTATCTTTCCAAAAGAATTAAAAGAATCATATCACAGTGATATATGTGCACCTATATTTATAGCGGCACAGTTTGTAATAGCTAACACTTGGAAACAGCCCATTTGCCCATCAGTTGGAGACTGGATAAAGAAGATGTAGTTTTTCTATAAAATGGAATACTATTCAGCCATAAAGAATGAGAAATTAGATTCATTCATAGGAAAATGGATACATATTGAGGATATACTCCTAAGTGAAATAAATAAGTCACACATGTGTAATGCCAAATAGTTTCTCTGGTATGAAAAACTATAATAGTACATAAGATCCTAATGATGTAATTGACAATGTGAAATAGGAAGAAAGGGGCTAAAGGTGTAGGGAGAGTGGGAAGGGTAGGGGAAAGGTAATAAGAGAAAAGAAAAAAGTATGAGAAAATGAAAAAATGGGAATAAAGTGTTTGTAAATGGGAGGGAAGGAGGGGGTGAAGGGAGGGCAGGGACAAGGGGAAAAAAATGAGAACCAAGACTTGTCATGTAAAGGTATAAGATCTGAGTGATGAATGTAACTGTACTTTATACCTAAAATGTACCAATAAACTCAATGAGAGAGAAAAATAAAAGAAAAGAATCTAATCAAAGCAGGACAGAAACACAGCAGGATAAACATTAAATCTTGTACTTCCATGTCCAATACCCAGGCCAAGTTGTAGCAAGTTGTGGACTGTAATACATTCCTATAGCATTGCTGGTTGTAGTCGTTATGATCTTCTTCTTGGGGTGGCTCTGCTTTGACTGCATTTTTCCTTATCATATGTTGCATATTCCTGGCATTTCCAAATTCTTAGGGTTTCCAAGATATTTTCAACTTTACTGTTGCCACTTGATGAAGTGTCTTCTTAGAGGCATACTGTTGGGTCTCTGAAGCTTTCTTCTGAAATCAGGAGGGAATCTTTCCTGAGCCTATAACTCTTGCATTCTGCATCCTTGTAAAAACAGAAGCATGTGTATGGAAACATGGCCTGTTGCCAGCTTGAGCAGTAACCAAGCTACATTGGATCAGGGCTGCAGAGGCCTTTGAGCGCTAGGATGGCTGAGCAATAGGAAATGAATCCTAACGGAGCAATCCTCAAGATGGCCTTCATCAAGCAAGGTGCTCGGCAGTTCTTTTCTAAAATGAAAGCTTTCTAATTTTCATCCCTGAGGCTGTGAAGGACAGGGTCTTGATGATTCCTGAAAAGCCCTCAAAGCATCTTTCTTATTGTCCTGATAAAAAGTAGTTGGCAAATTAAATTAATCTTGTCAGCAATCAAGCTCGACCCCAGCTTTATAAAGCTGAAGAGGTGGTTCCTTTCTGGCTACCCGCAAAATGTTTTCAGATTATTTAACTCTGCTTTTTGGTCATAATTCTCAGATAAATTTGGCTGAAAATAATGAACAGTACATGCTGCATCCTGAATTTGGACTGAGTTGAAATTTTTGCCACCAGATTAATTAGTATTCTGTCCTTAATCTCAGTCTCCTTCAAAGTCTCAGTACATACAAAATGTAGACAATTTTTCTGCCACAGCATAATACATATGTTCTAGAGCCCAGTTGACCGTGAAGTTCTTGTTCCCAATGGAAACCTCCTGAGCCTGGCCTTTACTCTGTATTTTTATCAGGATTCTGGATTTCTGAGCTCTGATCAAAATCTTCCATGAATCTTAGCTTTTGATTCTATGACTTCTCCAGCTGGCATTGCCAGACCTTTCCCAACTCCTCCCATGAACATGTTCCAAAGGCTCCTCAATCTCATGGTTAGATATACTCTAAGCGATTCCCCACTCCAGTGACCCAAATCTGTCTTAGTTACTTTCTCATCACCAAAACACAATACATTACACTCACAACTTAAAGAGGAGGTTTATTTTGTCTCAGAGTTTTAGAAGTTTCAAACAATAATCAGCTGGCTCCAAGGAAGAAAGGGCATTATTAGAGAATCTGATAGAAGAAAGCTTCTCATATCACAGAGAGCATGAATTAGAGAAACAGAGAAGGGAAGAGCAGAAGGGAGATACATCCTTCCAGGTCACACCTCCAGTGACCTGCCTCTTCTGACCATCCCCTAACATGTAACCACACATTTATCCACTGATGAATATATCACCCTCATGATTCAGACACCTTCCAAAGGCCTCATCATTGAACACATGAAGACTTTGAGGGATATTCTAGGTCTAAAGCATAACAAAAGCCATTACAAAATGTAGATACCTAGCTATTGCTACCATTTTTTCATGGTTTTATGTGTGTTGTCTAAAGACATTTTATTTTTATTCATATGCATTAATGAGAAATATTAATTGAATTCAGTATATTTAAACACCTGCACACAAAATGTGCTTGTACAATCCAATCTCCATTTATATTTGCCCTTCCCAATGTCTAGGAATCACTATTCTATACTCATATCCACATTCTTTTCCTATCCACATTAGGGAGGGAAGATGCAATATTTTTCTTTTTGTGTGTGGCTTATCTCACTTGAAATAACGGCCTGTCCATTTTGATGCAAGTAATAGGATTTTAAAGTACTTTTCTGGGTTCAGTACTCAACAATGAAAAAAGAAAGGATTGAGAGAGAGAGAGAGAGAGAGAGGCAGACAGAGCAAGCGAGAGAAGAAATGTAAAAAGAAAGGAGAAAGATAGAGAAACCATTTGAAAACTCCCATTCAAAAGAACTACAAAAATTGAGATACATAGAAGTAAATTTACCCAAGGAAATGAGAGGGTTCTTCAATGAAAATTACAAAACACCAGTGATAGAAATAAAAGACACAAAAATGAAAAGATCTCTCATGTTCATGGGTTAGGAGAATATTTTTTAAAATTCTATATAACCTAAAGTAATCTAAAGATTGAATGCAATTCCCATATGACATTGCATCTACCTATGATAGTCTGCAAAGTACTAGACAAAAATCTTAAAATTCATGTGACATAAAAATAACCTCTAATGAGCAAAACAATTTTGAACAAAAACAATAGAATGCGAGACATCAAAATACCCAATTTCAAGATATACTGCAGAGCTAAAGTAATTAAAAACAGCCTGATACTGGCCTATAAATAGAATCACAGACTGATTGAAAGAATAGACATTCCAGAAATAAATTCTTGCATCTATGCCAACTGATTCTCTGCAGAAGTGCTCAAAAACCTGCAGTAAAGAAAGGAGCTCTGTTCAATATAGGTACTTAGAAAACTACATATACATATGCAAAAGACTGACATCTGACACTATCTCAGCCTCAACAAGAATCAGTTCAAAAATAGGTCAAAATCTAAAAAAGTTCTTGTATTATATATAAATCCCTCTCCACAGCATATTTATATGAATATGCTCTGAAATTTTTGCCCCTCTATTTTTGCTTCTTCTCTTTACTATTTAATTTTTAGAGTAAGTTCTAGATGGGAAAATGTAAATATATAACATTCCTCTGTTTTTTATTGCCACCTATTTATGACAGTTTTTTTTCATTAAGTTTATTGGTACATTTTAGTTTTATAATCCAGTTACATTTATCATTGGGAACTTGTACCTCTACATGATATATCTTGGTCTTGTTTTTTCTCCATTCCCTTGCCCTCCCTTCCATCCCTCTACCACTCTCTATTTACAGAGACTTTGCTTCCATTTTTTTCTTTCCCTCAAATGAATTCTCTTTATATATATATAT
>NW_022900931.1:49355505-49368205 GCF_012274545.1 Fukomys damarensis
ATGTATACATACTTCAGCTTTCTTGTATGTCTTCTATTTTTCCCCCTTCTTCTCTCAGGACATTTGTTTTCTTTTTTGGGTACCAGGGATTGAACTCAGGACATTGCACTTGTGAGGCAGGCTGCAGCACCACTGAGCTAAATCCCAGGCCCTCTCAGAACTTTTTTATCTGATCTTCTTGCTTGTTAATCCATTTGCATTCTTATATTAAACAGGGTAATTGTAGCTGTGTGATAAATTTGAACATCTAGATTTCACTCAATACTTTTAAAAAAACACATTTTCAAGGACACACCCTGTTACTTTGTTACCCGACTTCTAAATTGTCTTTCATAATTACTCATCCTACCCTACATATAAAAACCTCACTGAGTTTACTTCTGAAGGGCAAAATGTTTACTACATTAGAAAAGCCATGTTTAATGACTATTGATCTTCACACAAAGAAAATAATTAAACTGTGAGGGCAAATAAATGTGTTCATAAAGCTGCTGGGGCTATTTCCTCATGGCAGAGAAGTGAGAAGAAAATTATAGATATTTCAAAAAGGACTCATAAACAAGAAATAAAACAAGGATCAATTGTTGCTATCGTTTGTGATGAGGAGTGGAAAATACCAAGAGTTCAGCAGGATCAGTAGAAAAATTTGGACAGAGCCCTGTGGATATTGTTGGGAAACAAAATTTGATATTTTCCATTTTAAAAAATTGGCATGATTTTTCATCTGGCAAAATTTTAATGGAAATCCCTTATGTTGCATTTATTAATTTATTCACTACATTCATATTGTCAGAAAAACCTTCCATAATTTCCCGCTTCTTTTTCATAAGCTTCATAAACACTTCGAAGTGTTTTGTTTTGTTTGTGTTTGTGTTTGTGTTTTTTTTGCATAGCTCTCTCTCTACTCTATATGCAGACGGAGAGAGACTGGTTCAATAAAAGTAGTGATAAGACACAGAGTAACAATGTTGCACAGAAACTCTAAATACTCCTTGGAGCAATTATAATATTCTCCGACCTGAGGATTTACTGAAGAGAAATGTAGAACACAATGTTCTTTGAGTTGTCCCCAAGAGGGAAGACACTGCTTTCTATCTGTTTTCAGGGGATGAACCTCACTGGAGCTCCCTTTCCTTTCAGAATTCTCCCTACTATGGCTATAAAAACTCCTTCTGAGATGTTGAGAAAACAAAATATAGCTACTCGGGGAACAGGAAACCCTTATTGTGTTTGGCAGAGGTTATTTAGGGTCTTTGAGGTTTTGGTGAGAAAGTGTTTATTTTCTACACTCATTAATGAATGCTAAAGATTCAATTAGTGAAGACTTGGGGAACTTTAAATTTTGATATTGGACTAGGGTTTAGGAGAAAGTTCCACCTTTGGAGCTCTTGACTGCATAAAATTTCATTGTAAATAATAACCAGTTATTCATGTTTTACCAAACTCAGCAGATGTGAATGTTTGTAATTTTCTTTCCTATGTCTTTCTTGTATTAGGGTTTTTTTAAATTCATTATGTTTATTGGTGTATTTTAGATCTACAATATGATGACATTCATCATTGGGAATTTGTACTTTTACATGATATATCTTGGTTCTTACTTTTTCCCCATTCTCCTGACCTCCCTTCAACCCCTCCACCTCTCCCTATTTACAATGACTTGGTTTCTGTTGATTCAAATCCATTCATTTAAAATAAGCTAGTTTGAAATCCCTAAAACTTATCAAGGTTTGTGAAAGATTAAGACTAATCCTGTGGCAATGTAACCTCACAATCTAGTGAAGTTAAACAAATAATGAGTTACAGTGAAATATAGTAAGGGTTATGGGAGAGGCCCTCTGGAGAACACATAGATAAGGATGGACCAAATGTGTGCATGTGTATGTGAATGTGGGTAAGGACACAGAGCAGAAGCATCAGGCATAGGTGTTTGGAGGGAAACAGTGGCTGAGCTGAGACTTGCAGAAAGTCAGGGAGATATTCAGATAAAGAAGAGGGAGTTAGCAGGCGTTCCAGGAAGAGGGCCAAGAGTCACAAAGGCAGTGATGTAGAATGCACTATGGTGATCTCTGAAAACTTTCACAAGTATAGCTTGAAAGAGTGGCAGAACAGGTATATGTGTGGATAGTGGGTATATATGTGGATCTAAACTACCTATGCTGGAGCTAGAGATTTGAAAAAAAAAAACTAGAAAACTATGGGAGAGTATATGTTCATGGCAGAGAGTGTGGAAGGAAACAGTTTTAAAGGACGTGAGAGCTTGGAATACAGACCCATCTGCATAAAGGGCAAAGGAGACAAGTCCTAACAGATTACACCATGATACAAAGATATAAAATAATGAAACGTATGAGAGGAAGATTCCTTGTAGGAAGAGAAAAAATTCAGAAACAGTAGTTTCATGTCAAGGAAAAAAATCCTTCAAGGGTTATTAATCGGAATTTTTTATAGTGAAGTGCCATCATAGCAAGAGACTAGCACTTTTGTTGTTTTAAAATTATCATGTCATTGATATAAAAGACAGAAAGCTTTCTATAAGAGAAGCTATATACAGCAAATGGTAGTGGACCATACAAAATTTAAAGATAAAGCTAATATTCTTCCAGGAGGCTGGACTCTGAAGAAAATAGCTAAGCTACTAGGCATTAATAATAGGTCATTGTACATAGTAATTTGTTTAATTATCACAACTCAGTACTAATATATTTTGTGAGGTTGAAGCCCGGTGAGATTATGTAACGTGTGTCACCTAATTAACAATGGACAGAGTGAGAATTCAGCCTCAGTATATTTGATATGAAGCCATACCAGCACCCTACATGCTATTCTGTCTCCTAAATAAAAGCAAGATTAGCAATATAGGCCAGTTATGGCCTATTTTGAATCTTGGAAATGCCAAAGCACAAAAATATCCTCTAACTAAAATGATATTTACATGTACACTGCTTGGATTTCTTTCTCTGTGAGATGCACACTCCCTCTTACTCATTCACAGGTACTCTGCTGGAGATATGGAAAATAGAAACATATCGGCAGTGACTGAATTTATCTTCACTGGGTTCCCTCAGCTCCGAGACGGTGGCCTCTTCTACTTTTTCCCTTTACTTTTCATCTACATCTTCATAGTGATTGGAAACCTGATGATTGTCTTTGCTGTAAGGCTGAACACCCATCTTCACACACCCATGTATCATTTAATCAGTGTCTTCTCATTTCTTGAGATGTGGTATACCACAGCCACCATTCCTAAGATGCTCTCCAATCTGGTCAGTGAACGAAAGGCCATTTCTTTCATTGGCTGCCTCTTGCAGATGTATTTCTTCCATTCCCTTGGGAACACTGAAGGGACCTTACTGACTGTCATGGCTATTGATAGATATGTTGCCATCTGCAACCCACTCCGTTACCCAACCATAATGACCCCCCGACTGTGTGCCCAGCTCTGTGTAGGCTCCTGTATCTTTGGCTTCCTCATCCTTCTACCTGAGATTGTTTGGATTTCTACACTACCTTTCTGTGGTTCCAACCAAATCCATCAGATCTTCTGTGATTTTATCCCTCTACTGAATTTAGCCTGTACAGACGCTTCTGTGATCCTGGTGCAGGACGTAATTCATGCGCTTGCCATTCTAATAACAAGTCTAATCATTTCTGTTTCTTACATTAGAATTATCATTGTGATTCTGGGCATCTCTTCAGTGGAGGGCCGTAGAAAGGCTTTCTCCACTTGTGCCGCTCACATTGCCGTCTTTCTGTTGTTTTTTGGTAGTGTGGCCCTCATGTATCTTCGATTCTCCATTACTTATCCACCATTCTGGGACACCACCATTGCTCTGACATTCTCTGTGTTTGCCCCATTTTTCAATCCTATTATTTATAGCCTGAGAAATAAGGATATGAAAGATGCAATTAACAAACTCTTTTGCTCTCAAAAGGTATTTAATGTCTGTGATAATTTAGGTTAAATGCCTCTATTTTATAGAACCACCTGAAATATTTATTCCACAAAAGAGAAATTTAAAGGATTGTGCAATTAGTCCAACTTTACTGATGAGCTGATAAACAGACTGGCAAAGAAAGTCCTCTGAGGATTTCTAGAGATTACAAACTAACAATTTTATGTGTGCCTTAATTTTAGGACCAATGAAATATTTTCTTATCTCTAATTTTGTTTGTTTTTAATTTATTATTTAATTTCAAAATGATTAATTGTGAAAACATTGGTGACACTCATAGGTATTGCATTTACTAGCCTCCTTCCCACCTTTGATATCTAAATTACCCTAATATATTCTTAGTGTTCTTTCAAATTATTCATGTGCTGAAGATTGTGTACATTCTAACTCAAATATACTAAGATGATTTATCTAAGCCCTTTTAATAAGTTACCTGATATTAAGAAGATGCCAAGACTCCTGGTAGTCTTTATCATCCTGTCTTTGTTTTCTTTCCTGATTTTATTTAAGACATACATATGTCCTGGTGTGATCTAAGTGTAATGCTTTATCAACAAGACATTATGGACTCTATTTGGCATTGTGCTAATTACTGTAAAAAAGTAAATGAGTAGGTCATATTTTTACCTCCCAGAACTTCAGTGAAGGAGACAGTTAAGACATAAATACATATGTTTACATCTATTAGTCAATTAAATTATCAACTATTAAATCCATCATTGTAAAAGTATTTTGTATTTTTTGCCCCTTCTGTAGCAGAGCTAAAACACATAATTTTACAATACTTGTTACATGATATATATATAAATTTATAATCTATATTTCTGCAGATTCAAAATTACATACTGAGATTTATTTGTACATTCACACAGCATTTATAGGCACTGGCATAATTATCAGATATACAGTTCTCTTTTTTGAGACTTTATATTGTTTTATGCCTATCACCATTCTTTTTTCATTTTTGTTTTGTTTTGTTTGTTTGTTTGAGACAGAGTTTCACTGTGTTGTTCAGGCTGGCCTTGAACTCCTGGCGATTCTCCTGCCTCAACCTTCCCAGTGCTGGGATTACAGGTGTGGGCAAGTCTCACCATTCTTATATATATGGCAATAATCGTGTTCTTGCATAAAGTTCTTTCTTTTAATATTTCAAGATAAATTTCAAGAAGTTAATTTATTGGAGAAAAATGTGCAAGTATGTTAATAGTTCTTAATAAAAATGCAACTTTTGTAAATAGTTGCACAAATAATGCATTCATGTAATACTTTCTGTACAATTTCAATTGTATAACAACTGATATACTCATTAAATAAAGAGCTGTGGAGCATATAAAGTCTACCATTGGCAAGTTGAAATTGCATCTTTATTATGGTAAAGAAGTGGAATAAACTGAGTAATTGTCTCAGTTCTTCACATCCCTCTGACAGAATTATAAATCCACATCTTCGCAATAAATGAACTCATGGTGGGTAGAATATACTATTTTGCCTCAAAATTTTGGATTGGCCTTTAATTCCTATTTGGCTACTGGGCTGCTAATAGGCATCTGTGATATTTAAGTATGTTCCTTTGCAGTTGGGTTTATCCTGGATAGCTACTTGTCTTTTAGCCTGGAATCTACTCTGGTTCAGAGGAGAGACACATAGAGCTAACCCTACTCAGCCTACCTGAATCCTGGTGCTTGGCCTCCAGAACCAAGTGCTTAGAGGTCTACTTTGAGACCTGAGCCTACTTTGTCCTTGTGCAGTGGGCTTACGGACTTTAGAGCACAAAGCTGAATGACTGTTGCTTAGTACTGGTGTGTGAAACATTTAATAAATTATCTCACTGTGTTACATGAAGATTTCAACTTGTATCTTGCCATCCTGAGACTGCATAAATTTTAGAGCAAATGTTTATGTATCACTTGATTTTTAAGGTGTGTTATTGGGTTGCATTTTTAATTAAATTGTTAATTGTTATTTTTAAAAATTCTATCTGTACCAGAAAGATTACCCCCATTAAATGTCCAGTTATCTAGAAATGTTGCTCGATGTTTTCTACCTGAAAACTGCAGTGTTAGGTAAATTTATGAGTTTTTCTTTGTCTAAAATAATAATACCATCCTTTGTTTTGTATTTATTTAGTATTTAGGGTGAGGGAAAAGGGCAGTGGTGAAAAAATAAGACTTAAAAAGGTGATACTTTTTTGGGGGTCTCCTTCTAGAGGAGGGGGCTTGGGAAGACAACTGCAGACACAATGAATGACCAAAAGCTGATGGCTAATGGCAAAGTTTATTTCCTACCCAGGGTCTTTATAGCAGTTTCAAGACCACACACAAAAGCTTGATCACAGTGGTTTGATGACTAACAACAGTCACAAGGAGGCATAAGTAAGATAAAGAGCAATCACAAGAAGCTATGAACAGATACACCCTGTTCAAACTAAAGACAGAACATCTCGATAAAACATCTGTTTATAAATAAAAGGGAGTGTAAACCGGTAAAAAGAAATGTAAACCAGGAAGAAGAACAAAGAAGGAATTAGGGAGTGGTTCTGTGATCAAGTGACTTGGCTCCAGCACATCGCCTTCAGGATACCTGTGTCCCAGTGAGAACCAGCATTCTGGGACTTGGGGTCAGTGCTTCGGCTGTCCATCCTCTTGTGCCCAATAATACTTGTTTAAAGAAGAAAAGAAATAGGGAAATTTTGAAAATTTTTTCAAATAATATGAACAATTTGACAAAAGATAAAGAGGAAATGAATTATGTAGATATGCAGATATGAATTTTTTCCAAAAAAGGATTACCTGAAATGGGCATTCTGAAAGTTGTCTGAGTTGCTAGTACACTTTGTTATGTCTTTTCAATATTTATTTATGATGTTTCTTTATACTTCTAATGATTGCATTAGAGATTTATTATCTTCAAATAAAAGAAGTATGATGTAATATTCAGTTATCATTGTACATTATGTGATTTTTAAATTTTATATTGGTGGAAATTTAGATTTTTAAAAATTACTTCTAATCATAAACAAGTTCACAGTGAAATTCTGTGGATAAAATTGAAAAATGCAGTTTTGTTGTGAGATTAATTCTAAGAAATATAACTGAAGTATACAATAATTTCCAAGATTTAAAAATTGAGTTGATACTACCAAATCCCTTTTTAAATATAGTTAAAACTTAAACACTCAGCAACACTGAATGCTCCTACTTCAGCACCTCATCTCACATACTTTATATCACTCCTTATATTTTAGCCAGTTGTGCTTTTTATTGTGGTTGTTAACTGCTTGGATATTTGTTGCCAATTTTTCTATTGAGCATAAAAATCAATTTATTAAAAGTAACTCCATATTTTATTCGTGATATAATGTTTGAAAGTGTAAAACCATTAAAATACACATTGCATATTATAATTTATGAAAATATTATACTTTTAAAATAAATCTATAATGACTGTAATAAATTTCCTAAACATGCATTTATATACTACATAAAGCTTACTATTATCCATGTTTATAATTTATTATAATAGAGTTAAATGTAACCATGGATTTTTAACTATTTTATGAAGATAAGGTTTTTTGTGGAGTCTCATAAAGGAAATGTAACACAAAATCAAATGTAATTTTCAGAATAATCTTTTAAATTCAAATTAATTTTCAGAGTAATATTTTAAGCTAAGAAGGTAAGCAGATATTCTTGGCTCACCTGTATGTTCCAAAACCCATATGCCAACCCATTGTTCTTTGCCAATCTCTGTGGATGGGTTATTATCACTGAGATATGGACAAGAATATTTAATTTGTTAATTCCACCAAAGAACTAGAACTGTTTGAAGAAAAATCATATTCTATATTGTAAAGTCAAATAAATTTAAGAGAAGAATGAAATATCTTTTGGCCCGAGAATCAATGTTATTTCCAAAAGTTCTAGAGTAAAATATAAAACAATACATGGAAAAATTTAAAACATTACCTAAAAAATAAACATAAAATATGAATGGTGAAAAGTTTTTCCCATATTGTGCATTGTTACTTCACACTGCTAGTGGTTTCTCTTGCTGTGCAGAAGATTTTGATAAGACATATCTCACTTGTCGATTGTGCTAGTTCACATGCAACTGAGGTTCTGTTCATAAAATCTTTTCCTATTGTAATATCTTCAAGAGTTCTACCTAACCTCTCTTCCAGCTGGTTTAGTGTTTCTGTTTTAATATTTACATCTTTAATCCATTTTTATTTTAGCTTAATGCATGGTGAGAGATATAGGTTTAGTTTTCATCTTTGGTGAGTTGAAATCCAGTTTTCCCAGCACCATTTATTGAAGAGGCTATTTTTCCTCCAGTGAGGGTATTTGGCTCCTTTGTTGAAGATGAGGTGACTGAGTGTGTCTGGGCTTGTTTATGCATCTTCTTATCTGTTCCACTGGTCCTCAGGTCTGTTTCTTTGCCAGTACCATGCTGTTTTTATCACAGTAGCTTTGTAATATAGTTTCAAGTTGTTTGCCTTGTTTTTATTGCCTACAATTTCTTTTGCTATTCTTGCTCTCTTCCTGTTCCAAATGAATTTTTGGATTGTTTTCTCAAAGTCTGTGAAGTATGTTTCTGGGATTTCAGTTGGGATTGCATAGGATTGGAAGTCCCATTTCACCCAGCTATTACTCTTCTGGATATCTTCCCCAAAGAATCAAAAGAATCATACCAGAGTGATATATGTGCACCCATGTTCATAGCAGCACATTTTGTAATAGCTAAAACAGCCCAATAGGAGCCCAACTGGAGAATGAATAAAGAAGTTTTTTTTGTATAAGATGGAGTAGTACTCAGCCATAAAAAATGAGAAATTTGAGACAATTATAATTAAATGGATGCACATTGAGGCAATAATCTTAAGTGAAATAAATAGGACACACATATGTAAATACCAAATAGTTTCTCTACAGAAACTAAAAGTGTAATTAAGGACTAAAAGGTATAATACATAAAGTGAAATAGGAAGGAAAGGGACTAGGGGGAAGGAGAGATGGGAGTGGTAGGGGGAAAGATAGAAGGGAATGGAATTAATATGAGAAAATAAGAAAAGTGGAAACAAAGTCTTTGTAGATTGGGAGGGTGGGAGGGGTTGAATGGAGGGTAGGGGATGAGGAAAAATAAGAAACAAGATTGATTATGTAAAGGTACAAATTTCCAACAACGAATGTCATTATATTGTATACCTTAAATGTACCAGTAAAATTAATTTTTAAAACTTGAATGGTGATAAGGAGATCAAAAGTAAGCAATTTTATCTAAATGTTTTTCTCTTCAAGTAATTATACAATTTAACTTTATATAGAAAAATAAAATTCTTATGAATCAATTGTGTGAAAGTTGAGAGTAGAATTAAAACAATCATAATAAGTGGTGGACAGCACTGTTAATTTGCTTTAGTTTGGGAAGAGTTCTCTGTCCTTTCCGCTTTCTGAAGAAGTCTAACCTCTATTCACAGACAGAGGGGAAAAAAACAATGTTATCAGCTGAACTATCAGGCCCAAACTTCATAGAAAATTAGTAGGCAAAACCTACAGAAAGTTCATTGTTTTTCTTTTTCTTTCATTACTGCTGCTTTATTTTTATTAGTATATATTTTCAGTACATAATGATTGCATCCCTTGTAGGGAATTGATAAATGTACATAACTCATCTTAATTCTTCAGCACTCTTAATTCTCAACCCCTTCTCCTCTTCTCTTCCTCCATCTTTTGGTCCTTTCCTCATCTGAGAAAGATCTATTTCCATATGTCCTAGTGTCCTTTACTTTGCCCTTTATTTATATTTTGTTACTAATACAAAAGAAATCATGTGATTAAGCTTGTGTATCTCCTTTATTTCATTTGACATTATGCTATCAAAATGCATCCATTTTCCTACAAATGACTCAAATTTATCTTTCTTTATGGCAGCCATAATACTCCATTATTTGTGAATACTACAATTTATTTATTTATTCCTTTATTGATGGACATATAGGGTGCTTCTAAGATTTAACTATTTTGAATTGTGCTTCTGAAACATGGGTATGCACATATCACTTTATGTTTAACTCTTAAAAGATTTAAATTAAGCCGGATATCCTAGAAAAGAGGAGGATGTATGTCTAGCTTGCTCTTTTCATTGTTCCTTTGATTTTTTTTCTGTGGCTGTCCAGCCGTCACAACACAAACATGCCTGAGCTGGGGAGTGAGGATTGAGAAAGGCAAGAACACTCAACCCTGCGTGAAGACCAAGAGAAGTCTGATTTATTTCACAGAAACAGTTCCTTTTATAAACTCACATCAGCAGGAAGCTTTTAAGGGCACACAACAACAGGAAGCACCAAGCAATTGTTTTTATCTTTATGCAAAGACCAGATTTCCTGACTCTTACAGATAACATCAGATCTTTGGCTAAGGAGTTCCTGTTATCCCAGGGTCAAAGAACAAAACAAGCTTAACAAACACTGTTCTTGAAAAGAAACAAATGTTACATTGTATCAATGCCTTAACTGTAGAGGAAGAAGTAATTTTCCAAATGTCAAATGCCAGTTGTCCATGACTGGGCCCCCACATTTTTCTCCTGTATTTTATCAACATTCCTCAAATCTGACTCTTGCTTTTTAGCATTTTGATTCATTAAAAGTCTGTAAGTCAATCCATCAAGAAATACCACTGAAATATGTGTAATCACTTTTTATAAAAGAAAACAGTACTTTTATTCTAATGCATAGAGGTCCCAAGTTGTCTCATTTGTGCTGGATTGGAGTTGCTTGGGACTGGAGATCTCCTAATTAACAACCATAGTTGCTCTTTCTAATTGGAGCCATTATAAGGCTTGTTGTTTTTCTTCTCCACCTTTGTCTAAAATTCCCAAGAGAGTCTATCTTCTAATTCTAGCATTCTGGTTATGTTCAGGAAAAGATACATATACAGAGGGAAATGAGGAAGTAGAGAGGAAGAGAGGGGGGATATACAGGGAGTCAGAGCCATATATCACTGACCAATGAGGAAATTCAGTTTAGCTAGAGACCTCAGGCTTGAAACAACAAAAAAGCAGAGGAAGTTTGCTCTATGGTACTAGTTCTAAACAGCATACATCAGGGGAAGTCTTCATCTGTATTCATTCCAACTCTGAAACTCAACATCTGTGAGTTGACTGATGTGTGGAGATGGGAGGTACTCAGAGAAAGAACAGCACACCTGCATCTGATGAGTACTTGTTAGGAAGGTTCTCTCTCTCTCTCTCTCTCTCATTTTTTTTTCTTTCATACCAAGGATTGAACTAGGATCCTTGCATTTGCAAGACGGGCTGTAGAACCAACCACTGAGCTAAATCCCCAGCCCTGGAAAGGGTCTCATTAAGTAGGAGGTGGGGAAGGTTGTCTGTTTATTGCTTCCCGGAAATAAAATTAGGACACATCCTAGGACGATATCCACAGTCTTTATTTTATTTTGATTTCGAGACAAGGTCTCACTAAGTTGTTAAATTATTCAGGCTAGAGTCAAACTTGTGATCCCCTTGCCCCAGGCACCCAGAATGCTGGAATAATAAGCCTGTGCTATCATCCCCAACTCAGAGCAGATTTTGATAACTAGACTTCCCCAGATATGGGTGAGATGTAGTAAATACATCCAGTATCAAAGAATTGCTTTAAAATTACAAGTGAGAGTTGTGATTAATTTTTGAGATACTTTTGGAAGAAATGTTTGAGGAATCAGCTGAAATCTCTACTTGGCTACTGTGCAGTTAAAGCCATTGGTATGTGCACTACATTACTACGCTGAATTTTGTATAAGAATAAAACAAGGTCCAGTGAACAAGCCAAATACTTTTCCTTTTTGGTTCAGCTCTTTCATGTCCTTTTTTTGGCTTAATGATATCTCTTTAGGAGATTAAAGAATTAGATCTGCCTCTTCTCAAAAGGCAATTTCTCTGACCAGTGCCTTGTTTAGTTTTTAGAAGCTTGTTGTAAGGGTCAGAGGTAGTAGATATGCTGGTGATTTTAGAGACATCAAAACCTGTGGAAGAGGCTCTGCCACCTGCCTCACAAGCACAAGGTCCCGACATTGATCCCAGGTACCAAAAGAAAAACAAAACAAAACAAAACAAAACAAAACAAAACAAAAAACCTACGGAAGAGATCAGGTATGTGAGGGGAGACTGAAGAAAGCTTAAAAGAATATTTTTAAATAGGTGTAGATACAGACACTCCCACCCCCCAGGACACACATATTACTGTAGAATTTGATTAGACAACAAAAATACAATTACAAAGGAGATGAGAAGAGGCTATTTCAGGAAGGAGAAAGAGAAGTCTTAAGGGGGTTTAGAAACTAGAACATGTTATTTGTACATGTGGAGTAATACTTTTGTTAAAGTAGGAAGTTGCCATGGCAACAGAATATAAGTTGGCTTTCTTTTTACAGAAACAAAATATTTAGTAAAGTATGAAAAGAAAAATGATATCTTCCAAGTCTGTGGAAATAGAAGATAGAAATGTGATGGGGATAGATCATATATTTGATAAGTAAATACATAAATATTCATTTTTTTCTTTTTTTGGTATCAGGGATTGAACTTGGGTCCTTGTGCTTGTGAGGCAAGCAGAGGGACCACTGAGTTAAGTCCCCCACCCAGTAAATACATAAACATGTCACTGAAATAACAAGCAAAATAAATTAAACAGAACTTGATTAATTTAGTTTGGGAATTGAAGGACCTGTGTAGCATATAAATAATAT